>NC_141828.1:8752287-9042287 GCF_982586985.1 Callionymus lyra
ACTTCCTGTTATCAGTTCGAGGTTTGATCTCCCGCCCATGTCGGTACAATAAACATAGTAGTTTGGAATTTGGGTTCAGCTCTGCTTACCTTCCTTTAGCTCGATGGCAACAAACAAACTACTTCCTGTATTTTGCTGATTAAGCTGATACAATATACTGTTACCTTAGCTTTACATTCATGCTAGCAATGTATGTTTAAGGAAAATAAACAAAGAAACACAGTATGTTTGTTAGCACTGCTGAAGATTAGCATCCATTGTTTTTCTGTGTTAGAATTATCGAACACACTCTAAAGACTTTTCAAACTACACACCCACAAATATCTATTGCATTACGAAACATTTAAGATAATAACACAAGTCTTTACCTTTATATTAATAAATGCCACAATTTTTTGTTAATGTTAGAACTGCTAAGCTAAATTAGCATAGAAGCTACATGACTGCTGTCTAAGTAGCTTCGTATCACTGTGTCAGAACAGAATTGTACACATGCTAACACTTTAGCATTATCATCAACTACTTTAAAGACGATTTAAAACTACAAAAACATGCAAAAATATTAATAATATTATAAAATTCATACTTTTGTAATGTTATCACTTCATATATTTGCGCTCTGTAATATCGCACTATTTAATATAAGCTAAAACGATGTAGTAGCAGTGTTAACATAGTAGCATTATGATTCGTAATCAGAAACTTTTATTCCACGCTATTCAATACTACATTTTTGCTCTTTAAGTTAGAACTGGCAATATTTCTAGCATTAACTAGTTACTGCTATATTAACGTATAGTTTGAAGTGAAGCTACATTAGCATAGAAGCTACACAACTGCTGTTTAAGTAGCTGAGTAAGACATGCTAACTCTTTTTAGCGTAAAATCCACACAATGTGTGAACCAGCTTGTTTGAACCCAAAACTATATTTTCTCTATAATAGAGAAAGAAGCTAAGACGATAAATGACTTGTGTAAATTTAGTTAGTTAGCAACATCTATTTGTGATATACAACATGTTAGCGACTAAAAAATGCTAAGCTAACTGATTCAATCGCGACATGATCAAAACGTCTGGCACCGTTTTTTTTAAAAGCTGTCCAGAAAGATTACTGACCCGCAGGTCGGCGCTGAACCGGTCCCGGACAATACCAGGACGAGCTTCCTCGCGCGGCGGCGCTAACACTCGCGAGTTTGAGGAAAAATCTCCAGAGGACGGAGGAAGCTGACGGAGGGAAAAACAGCCCCGCGGTGAAGAGGTGGAAATGGGTGGCGGCCCAGGAACCGGGGCACTTCCTGCCCTAATCAGAAGTCGGAGAGTTTCCTTTCATTGTCGGTGCTGTGGACCCGTTAAGCCCTACGTGCACACACACACACACACTCACACACACACACACATGAAGCCGCATCACAACATGATCTCAGAGGTGCCCCCCCGACAAACACAACGACAAGATCAATATTCGTTCTCTTATCTTCCCCGAGAGCACTTTATGAAAAACCCGCCCTGACCTTCCAGCTCAGGACCTGGTCTGTCCTGGTCTTACCTGCAGCGACACGTCTGCAGCTGCAGGCTAATCTGACCGTGACGGTCAAAGGGTGTCCAGTTCTGCTGATTAGCTCTCGATCCCGGCGCCCGACGTCGCCCTGGTGAGAAATCCCTTCGACACCAAACATCCTCCTGGACTCGGACGCTCGGATCAAGAGGCAGGAAAATAAAGTCGTTCGACGACATTTTCAAGATCGTGTTTTTGATATTTGATTCTTCTGTAGCTTCACCGGAAAAAAAGGAAGATAAAATAAATGGGTGGATGGATGGTTGACTTAATAAGCAGATGGATGGATGGATGAATAGTTGGATGGAATTGATGGATGGATGGATAAATAGGTGGATCGATAAGTGGATGGACGGATGGATAGATGGATGAATGGATCAATAAATAGGTGGATCGATAAGTGGATGGACGGATGGATGGATGGATGGATGAATGGATGAATAAATAGGTGGATCGATAAGTGGATGGACAGATGGATGGATGAATAAATAAGCTGATGGATGGATGAATGAATAGGTGGATCGATAAGTGGATGGACGGATGGATGGATGGATGGATGGATGAATGGATCAATAAATAGGTGGATCGATAAGTGGATGGACAGATGGATGGATGAATGGATGAATAAATAGGTGGATCGATAAGTGGATGGACAGATGGATGGATGAATAAATAAGCAGATGGATGGATGAATAAATAGGTGGATCGATAAGTGGATGGACAGATGGATGGATGAATAAATAAGCAGAAGGATGGATGAATAAATAGGTGGATCGATAAGTGGATGGACGGATGGATGAATGGATCAATAAATAGGTGGATCGATAAGTGGATGGACGGATGGATGAATGGATCAATAAATAGGTGGATCGATAAGTGGATGGACAGATGGATGGATGAATAAATAAGCAGATGGATGGATGAATAAATAGGTGGATGGATAAGTAGATAGATGGCATTGACATGCCCGAAATAAACAATATTAATTCATTCATTCATTAAGTGGATGGATGAATAAAAAGCAGATGGATAAGTGGATGGATGGATGAAAAATGCGATGCAGGATAAGGGGATGGATAAATAAATAGGTGGATGGATGGATTAATAAATTGGTAGATGGATGGGTTACTAATATGATGCAGAACAAGGGGATGATAAATAGAATGTGAACAGATAGATGAGTGGATGGATTAATACATGGATGGATGGATGAATAAATAAGCAGATGGATGGATAAATAATGTGATGCAGGTTAAGGGGATGGATTAACAGATAAAATATACTGGACGGATGGATGAATACTGTAGGTGTTTAGGTCAATGATGAGAAACATAATTAGACAAATGGATGGATAAATAGATAGATGGATAAATAGATAGATGGATGAATAGACAGATGGATGAAAGGAAACTATGAATGAAATAAATGATGGTTTGAAGAAACTCATTAATTCAAGTTTGAAACATGTAAAGCTCATGCATGGTCAGCGGCCCCCTATTGGCAGCGAGAAGAACTACATGCCACACTCACTATGAATGTTACTTAACAAAACTATCTTGAGTTCAACTTGTGGAAAAATACTGTTTGACTATTTAAACACACTTTTGAAAATGTTACGAAACCAAAACTGACATTTGTTTTTACCACAGGAACGACACAAGTGAGAGTCAAGACTCTTGAAAGTGTTTGTATTTTAATATATTTAATATTTTAAAAATAATTACCTGAAGTCCAATACAGAAAGTAAGGACGTACAAAAGTTGTTGATTAAATTCAATTAATTTAAAATAAATGTTAGATGGAATAAATCATTTATATTATTAAGATGATATTAAAGTCAGGTTATGTTGAAATATTATTGGATTGAAATGGGATTAAACGATTGTTGTGGAGCTTTAAAAGGGTTCTGGTGGAAGTGGGTCAAAGCGTTACATAAGAACATTCTTCAACAGCACGACGGTGACGTCGTCCTGTAGCCGAGACGCGTTTGGAGCCGAGGTCCGACTTCACACGGACTCGTGGTGAGTTCAGGAGCATGTGGGACACACAAAAGCCAGGAATGCGGTTTTTCCAAAAAAAGAAAAGAAATGCTTTTATTGGGAGAGCTACGAAAAATGTACAGTACAAAGTTAACAGTCTCCATTTGTAGTGAACCGACTCCCCGAAAGAAAAAAAAAAAGAAAATCCAACAACAACAACGACTCTTGTTGTCTTTTTTTGTCCATTTGTTACATTCAAAAAGCTTTACTTCTGATAAAAGTAGTCAAAAGTACATAGTGCGCGTCCCCGTGTACCTACTATGTACAAGCCAACGAGAGATTGAAGGAGGAGGAGAGAGAATCTGAAACTACATTCATTTCAGCTGGTGTAGAAAAGATGCAAAAATACTTTTATTTGGTTAATTTAAGGCAAAGACGGCGGGGGGTGAGGGGTCGGGGGTCAGGGGGGCATAGAGAGAGACCCCCAACAGGCACTAATACTGGGACCGCTACATTCTCGAGCACGTGGCTGGAATCACAGTGCCAACAGAAGGAAATAGAAAAATACTTTTTTGGTTAATTTTCGTGGACTCTTTGAATCTAAAAAAAAAAAAAGAAGGAAGTTTGGACGGTCTGTACAACCACGGATACATTCTAGTGAAACTAAAAAAAACGAGGGAAGCTTCTACAGCATCGAAAAAAAACAGCAAATCAACTTGAATAACGTAAACAAAATTAATGAAATAAATATCACATACGTTTCTCTTAAATTAAGATTTGTTTACTCATTTACAATAAAAATAACCAAGTGAAGTTACAAAAAAAAAAAAAAAAACAGGAGAAAAAACCAAATATATATTAC
The DNA here is from genome assembly GCF_982586985.1 of Callionymus lyra. NCBI lineage: Eukaryota > Metazoa > Chordata > Actinopteri > Syngnathiformes > Callionymidae > Callionymus > Callionymus lyra. The sequence continues at coordinate 8,756,685 of NC_141828.1, forward strand.
TGTGAAAAGAACATACACTCCACTTTATGCAGATTAATAATGGCGATCATAATTTAAACATAAAAGAATATAGATCTATTGCTTCATCATACTTGATAAATACAGTATGGACGACCAACGCAGCCTATACTTTTCGTGTGTTCACAAGATAATAAATAAGTTAAATAGTCCATAGTCAGTTTCTGCACCGCTATGCAAATCACTCAGCTAAAAAAATATATATTCAACCGTCAGCAGTGATTTCCCCCCGAACTCTTTCAACAAAAAAAAACCGAGCGAAAGCGAGCCCACCGACCGCTGGGTGGCGCCGGGACGAGGGAGGGTCTGGAATGGAAGTTTTTTTTTTTTAGTTTTTGTTTTTTTCCCCTCCTCTCCTCGGAGAAGGATTGGGAGGAAATCTGAAGCTTCTTCTTCCTGTCAAGTCTTGTCACTAATCCCAGGCTTGCCTGAAGAGCAGAGGGCGGCAGGCGGCTGTGACGCGAGGGGAAGGAAGCGTCCGGTGGGTCGTGGTGAAGGGGGGGGGGGTTAAAAAAATAAAAGGTGTAAAACAAATCAGAAGTCGAAGATTCTTGCACAAAGACCAAAGAAAAAAACTGATGAATTTAATGGATTTTTGGGTCGATCGCAGACATGACGAGTCGAGCCAAGATTCGACATGAAAGTGAATGAAAACTTTTCTCGTTGAATCGTCGTCGTCTGGGCTCGACTCGTCATGTCTGCGACACCTTTTTCATTCATCGTTTTTTCCTCAACTTGTGCGAGAATCTTAAACTTTGATAGTTTCACACCACGTGTCCCCCCCCCCTCCCCCATTAACCCCCCAAAAAACGGTTTCCAACCTCATACCGTGAGCCCTTGGGCAAGGCACTGATGGAATGCCTTCTGTTTGCTAAGAGTTTTTAATAATAGGACTATATTACATACATAAAGACACTAACTAATGCCAGGGTCAAGGACACTTTTGCTGCGGGTGACCCTCCACACTCTTGCCCCCCACCAGGGAGGTCGGAGCCGGGGCCACAGCAACCCCCCCTCATCCTGAGCTGGCAGGGGGTTTTGGGGGGGTTCAGGGATTCAGGCTCGTATCAAGTCCGTCCATAATCCAAGTCAGTCATCAGAAATCGACAGCCTGCTGAAGATCGGCAAACGACGCCCGGCGTCCAGACTGGGCGACTCGGACCCGCTGAGGCTCCCGGACGAGCTGAGGGACCCGCTGGCGTAACTCTCCCGGTCGGACAGGGAGTCCGGGGGGCTCGGCGGGGGCTCGAACACCGGCGACTCGTTGAGGCGCCGCAGCGCCTGCAGGTGGCTCATGTTGTAGGGCGGCGGGGAGGGCGGGCACACCTGCAGACCCCCGTAGAAGCCCCCCGCCGGGGAGTGCTGGTGGTGGTTGTAGCCGGCCAGGAGGGCCTTCAGGTCCTGCCCGGGGAAGGAGAAGTTGATGCAGGACAGGGTGTTGGGCGACAGGACCTCGTCGTAGAAGTTGGTGGTGGGCTGTGGTGGGGGGGGCGTGCGCGACGTGGGGCTGTCCAGCAGGGGGGACTCTAACCCGTGGTGGCTGGAGGAGAACCCGGAGAAGCTGAGGCTGTGGTGGAGCTTTGGTCGCGAGAACTGCTGCTGCTGGGGCAGGAGGAGGGCGTCCCTCTGGCCGAAGCCGCCCTGCTCGCGCCCCGCCTGGGCGTTACTGTTGCTGGGCGCGGGTCGGCGCTCGTCCGCGTTGTGGATGAAGTGGCACCGGGGCCCGTAGGGACAGAAGCCGATGGTGTGGAAGGTGCGGCACGGCTCCGTCTTGTACTTGGGGTGCCGCGACAGGCTGCGCAGCTCGTGGTAGCCGTGCGCGAACTGACACTTCTCGCCGTACTTGCACGAGCCGTTCTCCTCGAAGGGTCGACACAGCTCCGTCTTGTAGCGCGTGGAGTTGATCTGCGCCGCGGGGGGCTTCTGCGGGAGCGCGCCTCCGCCGCCGCAGCGCTCGCCGCCGCCGCCGCCGCCGGTCTCGCTGAACGCGCGGTCGCGGAACTTGTTCTCCTTGTTCATGAGCGGCGTGGTGTTCTCCTTCAGGTACGAGCCCAGGTGCGAGTACTTGTTGTTGATCATCGGCTCCACGTTGCTGGTGGAGTTCCTGCGGAAGAAGCCGGGGCTGAAGGGCCCCCCGGAGCCCGGGGACGCGAGCGGCGCGCCCACCGCCTTCTTATCCAGCAGGCTGTTGATGTGGAGCGCGTTCATGTTCAGGCTCTTCTCCTGCTGCGAGAATAACAACAAAAAAAAAACCCACATTAGACTCAAATAAAAAAAACTCTACATCCTCCCTTTTGGACCTGGACCCGGACTCACCTTGTAAAGCAGGTCCACGTCGTAGAAGGCTGACATGTCCCGGGTCTGCTGCTGCCTCACTGACTCTCTCATGGGGCGGCGAGATGGATCCCTGACGGGCGCTGGTCGGTGCCACGACTGGTTTGAGTTGGAGGGAGAAGAAGGGAAAGTTTCGGGGGGGAAGTAAAGGAGAAAAAAAAAAAGTGTGGCCGAGTAAAGTCCGCAGAAGGTTAAAAAAAAAAGTGTCGGCTGGTGTTAACTTCCTCCCCTGGAGAAGCTCTGGTGCTTCACTGTGAAGCTCCACAAGTTCACATGCGTATAAATGCCTGACGCTGGCCGGGGAGGGGCGAGCGCAAGTCGGCGCAAAACTTTGCGGAGGAGCCGCCTCTCACCCTGGCACGCCTCTCACCCTGGCACGCCTCTCACCCTGGCACGCCTCTCACCCTGGCACGCCTCTCACCCTGGCACGCCTCCTCGCCCCAGACACCCCCCTTCCTCCCCCTTCCTCCCCCCTCTCTCTCCTTTTGAAATCCAACCTCCTGCTCCGACTCCCGCTGCAGGGGTTTTTGAATCAAACCTCAGCTCGAGAAACATCATCATCTTTTCAAACAATAACAAAACTTTTATTTAAAACTTTTTTTTTTTTTTTTAAATACACAAAAACTTAATTTAAAACTTTATTTCCAAACTTGAGTTTCTCATCAGTTGCGAAAAACATGATCGCGTTCATTTCATATAGAAAATAGATGAATATACTTGTGTATTTTTATGAAGTTACTACATAAACAAGTGGAGTCAAGAGTTTTTTTTCTAACTTCTTCCTCTGACTGCAGGAATGTTCCGAGAGCCTGTGACTGCGGGGTAACACTGCCCCCTGGAGGAGAGAACGCGGGAAGTGTAAGTGAAATAGGGGAACAGCACCCCCTGTCTACGAAACATTGTTTTTTATTTATCAGTTACTTTAGATGCAGTTTGAAATATGACGTCACCAAAACATAAGACCTGGAAAAAAGAATCCTCCTCTCGGATATAAAATAGATATAAAAATAAATCTACTATTGTAGTTTTTTTTATAGAAAATATTATATTACCTAAAATTCAATAATCACCTTATTTGATATATGTATTTAATTTCAGTGAATAGTTTCTTGTTGATTTATTATTAGAAATAATATATATTTTATATTATTTTATTGTAGATTGGCAGAATGTATCTTTTACATTTTAAATGAGTGCGTAAGTATAAGTATTACAGGTGATATATTTTACTTTAGAATGGCTGCAAACAGCTTGTTAAACATAGTTATTCTAGTATCTAGTTTAGTCTTTTTTTAAACTTTTTTTTATTTCTGTCTTTGGTGTCACTTAAAGAAACCCTTTCTTTGTAATTACTTCTACTTCTACTACTAATTTTACTTATACTTTTACTACTAATTGTACTACCGTTTTACTAATTAAACTTAAACTACTCATTCTACTTCTACAACCAATTTTACAACTTCTTCTATTCCCACGACTACTACTTATTCTTCTACGTCCACTACTACTTTTACTACTAATTCTACTACTTATTCTACCTCTTCTACTCATACTACTACTTCTACCAATTCTACTACGTCTACTACTAATTCTACTTGTACTTTTACTACTAATTGTAGTACTGCTTTTACTAATTACACTTATACCACTTATTCCAATACTACTTCTACTTTTACTACTTATTCTTCTACATCCACTACTACTTTCAATACTAATTCTACTACTTCTTCTTCTGCTACTTCTACCACTTGTTTTTCTGCTACTTCTACTACTTATTCTACTTCTACAACTAATTTTACTACTTATTCCACCTCTTCTACTCATACTACTACTTCTACTACCAATTCTACTTCTTCTACTACTAATTCTACTTATACTTTTTTACTACTAATTGTACTACTGCTTTTACTAATTATACTCATACCACTTATTCCAATACTACTTCTACTTTAACTACTTATTCTTCTACATCCACTACTACTTTCAATACTAATTCTACTGCTTCTTCTTCTGCTACTTCTACCACTTGTTTTTCTGCTACTTCTACTACTTATTCTACTTCTACAACTAATTTTACTACTTATTCCACCTCTTCTACTCATACTACTACTTCTACTACCAATTCTACTTCTTCTACTACTAATTCTACTTATACTTTTTTGCTACTAATTGTACTACTGCTTTTACTAATTATACTTATACCACTTATTCCAATACTACTTCTACTTTTACTACTTATTCTTCTATGTCCACTACTACTTTTACTACTAATTCTTCTTCTGCTACTTCTACCACTTGTTATTCTGCTACTTCTACAACTAATTTTACTACTTCTTCTACCTCCACTACTACTTCTACTACTACTTTTACTACTTCTACTAAGTCAACTACATCTACTTTAAATTCTTTTTTACTTTTTAGTTATTATTATTGTTTTACTTCTTCTGACCTTCATTTTAAACGGCATATTTAAAAATTATTTTGATTAAAGAAAAACCTTTTATTTTGAAAAACATCTAGTTTACCATCAAAATCCTGTTTTCATAATGTACATTTAAATTGGGTAAGATAGAAATTAAGAAATATTCTTTTAAATATGGCTCAAACAAGTACATGTGTAATCAGTAGAATCCAGTACTGTTTGCTCAGTGACTCCTCATGTGAACCAGGTTCACTCACAGAGTTCATTCACTAAACTGCTGAGCAGACGTCTTGCTCGGGGTCCTCCGTGTCAAGGGGGGCGTTCCACTTTATTTTTACAACCAGATCTGGCAAAACAACTCTTACAAGCTCAAGTGGAACGCAGCACAAGGTGAGAAAGGTCGTGCGGTGGATCGTTGACCTCACTGGAGCAACATTAGCTCCGGCAGAGTTTCTGATTCCAAAATAATAACAAACACTAAATCACTTTTGAACCGACAGGAATCAAGTGATTAAAGTGTAGCGAGAGTTTGTTCAGGAGGAAAGATGTGTGGAAAGGAAGAAAAGAAAGTAAGTTTTAAAGCAGGAATGTTGGAAATGAAGAAGAAAAGGACGATCGATGCGTCACTAAAGGTGTCGCACACTTAAGGGACCGACGTTCTCATGGAAATAAAGTAGAAATACAACAGCATGACCTGATAAAAACTACAATTAAGTGCATGAAAATCAGCGAGATCTCAGGATTTGTTATAACAAGTTGTGTATTTGCATGTGTGTGTCTATTTATTTCTAATGTTTGTTTATTTTCATTTTCACTCATGTTTTCTCAGAGTAAAATCCTTTTTCTTTTTCTAATTTAAACACCTTTTAAGTAGTAATAATAAATAGAACATAACAAATGTCTCACGGACCGATACCGGTTCCCTGGGGTACACCTCAGCAAAAAAAAAATAAGAAGTATATTTACCTATTTATCTTTAAAAAGAGGTGTGACTGCGATATAGTCTTTTCGTTATTTGGTTTGAGTTTTATTCTCACTGTAAATCCTGGAATAATCGTATTATCTTAACTTATCTTAAACACAACCATCTTCATAGGGTCACGATAGAAACATGAACATTGATAAGATTCAAAAGAAGATGGACAGACGAAGAAAAGAGAGGAAATTAAAGAGAAAAAGACAGACAAGATAGAAAAGAGGAGAAGATGAAAGTTTAAACGAAACAGGAAGTGATGAAACGGTAACCATGGCAACACGTTTGCAAACCAAATATGTCTCGGTAACCAGTTTTCAAAACAGACTTCGGATTCGCTGACGGGGGAGTCGGAAAAATAGGGAAAAAAACAAGTGACATAAGAGTTTTTTGGAATCTACTACGAGCAAACCCTAAAATTAGACCGAGGGCTCGCCCCGGGGACCGTTTACGCTCGCGATAAAAAAGCGTCTAATGCGAAGGACAGACGGCGAAGGATCTCACCAACATGTCCCTCGTCCGCAGAAACCATCGCTCTGTTTTTACCGAGGAGAGGCATGTGTTCCCAAACATGACGTCAGCTGTCAGAGGGAACATGGTGACCGGGAGGGAGGGAGGGAGGGAGGGAGGGAGGGAGAGAGAGAGGGAGGACAGAAGCTCTTTGTACATCTGATGAAATGAGCAGCAGAAGAAGGTAAAACCAGGAGGAATCCTGCCGTGAACGTCAACGACAGGAAAAGCTTCGGCTTCATTTAAACTGTCGACCAGAAACATCTTCAGTCATGTGACCTCGAGCACTTGTTTACCAACAATATCACTTCAACCATCTTGTCTCACAAATTGAAGAACCTTTTTTTTTAAAATAAATACAATGAATACAATTATTCATAATAAAATAGTGTATATTTATTTGTTTTTAATTTATTTTTTAATGGTTAAAATACTTGAAACTGTAGTATAATAGCTGAAATAATTGTTAAATATACATTTTATTCATTAATGAATATAGATTAAATACATGATAATATAATAGTAACATTATTATAAGATTTTATTCTACATTAAAGGTGAAAAAATGCGATTTAAATAAAAAATAAAAGGCAAGTCACTTAAATAATTAAAAAGAAAACATTTAAAAATGACAAATATTGATGGTTTGTCTTAAATATATATACATACAATTGTTTTAAACCTAAAATAAATACATTGATGCTTGTTTTTGTGGTTTATTATTATTTTTATTATTATTATCATTTCTCTCAATCATTGTTTCCTTTATCACTGTTTTTATATCAAAATGTTTCCATAGGTTTTGTTGCATTTTATTTTGAAAGTTTTGTTGGTAAAAAATAATTGTCTCCAAATAAAAACGTCAGTGAAGGGTTTTTTAATTGATAAAAAAAGGTTTAAAAAGAAGAACATTCAGGTGCTGAGAGTTGGACCCACACCGGTGCTGGACTCATCCCTGCAGCTCCTCCAGCAGGTCCAGAGCCAGCGAGGCTCTGGTCCTCCTCAGCAGCAGCCGGGCGTGCTCCATGGGGCAGCGGAACTGCGGCAGGCCCGGCAGCGAGTCCAGAGCCCGGGCGGCGCCGAGCGCTTTGACCCGGGCCAGAGCCGAGAGCGAGTCCAGCACCTGGACCTGATCTGCGGGTGTTTGGTTCTGGTTCTGGACCATGGCGCGGAGGTGTCGGTGGAGCAGGTGGACCCACTGGAGCGGCTCGGCCCACAGGTTCAGGTCGCCCTTCTCGAACAGGAAGTCGTCCTCGTCCTGGCGGGAGAGACGTTTGCGTTGGATCGCGGCGTTGAACCGACAACTTTAAACAAACGAGGAAGGTCGTGGGCTCGGTGCCCTTCAGCGCCGCATCAGTGTGAGAACCCTGTTTAGACTGCCGACCCGATTACACTGGAACAACAGAACCGAGCCGATGTTGCGACACAAGTCGTTCCCACTGTCTTGTTTCCAACGACCCGATTAAACGTTCTGACTGTTGAAGAACAACTTCTCCTTGTCTGTAAACTTTTATCTATTTATATAAATCTTATTTTGTTTATTAGAAACACAACATGTTTTAATGTTTATAAACAAAAAGGTTTAGGTTTGAAAAACAAATTATTACTAAAGTATTAATTCAATCTATTACTTGTTTAAAACTTTTTTTTAGGACTAAAGTTAACATTTTTTCCTTTTTCCCCCCGAAATACATTTTTGTGATTTATATTTTAATTGATATAATAATTAAATAAATACATTAACATGCAATAAAATGACTTATAACGTCATGTACTCTTTACCATTAAATATGTTGACGAGTGACTAGTATACAGTATATATACTGTATATTTATACTGCATATACATATATATACTGTATATATACTATATATATATACACAGTATATATGTATATACAGTATATATACAATATATATATATACTGTATATGCATATATATACTGTATATTTAAGTATATATATATGTATACAGTATATACATATATACTGTATATATACAATATCAAGTATAAAATCAAGCTAAAAAAGATTATTGTTTTATTGTTTTCTATTTTTTAAATCCTTTTTTCCCCCTTATATTAACTTAAATCTTTTTGAGGGCCAACAAAAACTCACAAAAACGTGATAAAAATGGAGGAAAAAAATAAAACAAAACCCATGTCGTCACATTTAGAGACTCTGTCAATGAATAATAGAAAGAAACACTAAATCCATCTCCAGGATGTTTGACCTCATCAGGGCCACATTAACACAATCTAAGGGCCACACCTTGGTCTAATCTAGACGGAGAACATTCAGGTCAAGGTCACGTCTGTTGTCAACACTCGACTTCCATCTGTTGCCACGAGACTCGGTTCTTCTCACCAGAGCGGCCTCGTCCGATCCGTCCTCCTCGCCGCCGCCGTCCTCGTCTCCCAGCAGCCACTGGGTCAGAACCGCCGCGCCCGCCGGGACCCGCTCCCAGCGCTTCAGGAGCCCGCACAGGAGCCCCACGCCCAGGTCCAGGGCCACGGGGGGGCACATGGACACGCCGGCCACTTCTGGACACACAACCGAGCATCACAACATCAACACAATTTTGTGTAGTTGTGGAGGAAAAAATGTGTTTTCAACATGTTGTGTTGCGACACAAGCTAGCAATGCTAAGCTAGCAATGCTAATCCAGCAACAATTGCTGTGTCCAATACACTTCTTCAAGTTCTTGTAAGACAGTACACTTACTCAACAGTGTAGTACTGTCTCAAATCAAATTCTGCTGCTACACACTTACAGGAAATGACTCGACAGCTTCTTCTTCTACTACTTTTTAACACTGACAGCACTTTTCACCAATTGAAACAAGTTATTAAGCTGTGTTTTTTTATTGTGTTATTACTGTTGTTTTTGTGCTTCGTGACGTGACCTGTACTCTCTCTCTCTGCTGTGACAACCAGGACCAGGACCAGGACCAGGGACCGGACCACTAATGACGGGGCCGTACTCCGCGAGCGAGGGAAGAGGAAACCCTCGCGAGTGTGTTTACTGTATCCAAAATAATTACAGCCGACGGAATCTTTAAATTGAAAAAAATAAAACACAGAGAAAGTTTGTTTCCGTCTTTTTTCTCGCAGGAAATAATTCCTCCTGCCAAGGAGGACAAGTGTTTGTGTTTGTGTCTCCTGGTTTGGAAATGTCCCGGGGAAACAAAACTACAAGTCATATAGTAAACCGCCGTGAGGGTGTGTGATGCCGAAAATACACATTGAAACACACACACACCCTCACACACACACAAACACACTTTATGACTCACACGATTCATTTATCTTCACATGATCCAGTTTCACTCGCTCAAACTTTTCCTCAAGGATGTCCATTCTTACATCAGTGATAGTTTGTGGTTTGAGTTCCGAGTATCCGCGAGTCTTGTTCACGAGTGAGGGAGGGATTGCGTGAGAGCTGAGCCAGAAGCCAAAACTATTCAATGGATTCGGACTCTCCTGTGCTCACTGAAGATCACAGACATAAGAGTCTGGAGTCGATCTCTTGAGGGTAAAATAACCTGGTGGCCCCTGACCTTAATTTCTTAAAGCACTTACTTAGTGTTTATCTTTTATTTTGAAAGTATTGAAACAGGAAGGAGGTTAGAGAAGTTGCTCTCACGGCTACATCGTGTCATCTTTTCAAAACACGGTCGAATGATCGCAGAAAAAATCAGCAGAAGTCGGTGTCTGGACTCTCTCAGTCATCCAGGAGAGACTCGGAGTAGAACCCCTTCCAGGAGAAGAAGCCCACCCTCCTCAACTCAAACAGGAAGTTCGTGGAATCGACTCAAATATTGTGTCTACTGGTGTGTTACGGTGACACACTGGCCTTTTTTTTCTCACAGTGTGAACGAGGAGATGTGGCTGAAAAGAAGGAATGGAAGTGAAAACACCGGCGACCTCGAGTCACGGCCTCACCGTTGTTTACGGGAAGATCACGGAGAAGGCGAGTGTTCTTCACAGGAACGGACGACACATGTTGTTGTTGTTCGAGCTTTTTCATCCATCGAGTCGAGATTACACTGGATTCTATCTCGTAAATAAGACTCACGACAATCTATGTTTAAGTCACAACCGTATCCTTAATACATAGTAAAATACATGAGGGTGTGTCCTAAATCATGCACTTCTGCATTTACACTTAATATTTTGAGTGCACAAGTGCGTCCCAATGAGCAGTGTGTGAAAATGTAGTGTGCAATGAGCACTCAAATGGCCAGAAAATTGAGTGTGGATCGATGGACCCTTTCCATCCTCCGCCATCCTAGTGACGTAGATGAAGCTAAACTGAAGCTACGTCACTGACGACACGTCTTCAGAGCAGATACCGATGTATAAGTCTAAAAAAACCTAGTTATTTTAACACAAAACAACACAACAACATTAATAACACAATGAAACACAACTTAATGACTTGTTTCAATTGGAGAAAAGTGTTGTCAAGTGTCGGTGATATAGTTTTTAATGTCCGGTTGCGATGAGTGCTAAATAGTAGTAGAAGAAGAAGCTGTCGAGTCCTAGTTTTCAACTAATCAAGACCAAACTTATAAAGTTAGATTCATTTTCTCACAAATACAACTTGAACAACAACTTGAACTGAACTTTTATCATCAACAACTCTTTCACCCAAACCTAGATCACTAGAATGTAACTTTCATCCGAATATATCTTGAACTAATCCGAGCTTCCAAACATCAATCGCTTCTTACCGTCCCTGGATCAGACCTAATGCTAACCAGACTAGCTACTAAACAATCCCTCCATCTTAAAGTTCAACTCATGTGTTGATTTAAGTGCGTCTTAGTGACTCTATTGTATCATCAGTGTCTGTTTGTACAAAACTCTCTTTTTATTGAAATATTGACATTAGAAAATGATCTTAAGCCCCGCCCACTGAAAACACATTGTTTTTCTGGAGATGGACTTTGTTTTACCCAAGTAGACTTCGCTCTCGTAACCTCTCGTTCGCCGAGATCTCTGACGGGGGATACATTTATGAAGTAATAAGTTAAAAACATGGTCATAATGAGGAACTTACTGCATCTTGGAGAAGGAATACTTCAACGTTTGAAAAGTGAATCAGGAGAGTTGGATTTCCAACTTACCCCTTAACCATCAACTAACTGTAGCTTTTACCGACCGCTCGCCGATACCCACTCGCTTCTTTCTGTTAAGTCTAGTCTCTAACCAAGTCTGACCCGACATGACTCGTCGACTCGTTAAACCAGCGACAAACCTTTGATCCAGTTTGTTTGGTTTTTTTCCTTCAGGAGTCTTTTATTGTGTCTACGCTTGTTTGTTTAGAGGAGGAACACAACGGTCCTGGTGGTGTGTTTGTTACGGTAATACAACCACATCTACACACAGACACACACAGAGGTGCGAGGACGCACACTTCAAACATGGCCGGTGACTTCGCTCGGCGACTCCAGTTGTCGGTGCAACGACTCCGGCAGTCGTTCTCCCACCTTGACCGACGGCAGCTGACGCTCAGATAACAGAGGACTTCAAAAGGCTTCCAGAGCCACCGGCCTACACAGCATGGGAAAACAAGAGGGGGCGGTAGGGGGGGCGGTAAGGGGGGCACTTACAGTACCAAAAACACATGGATTGTTTTTCTCCGTAAAATCAGGGCTGAGTCACAAGTCTGCCCGGAAAGAACATTAAGAGTTTGATTGTGGCGCATTAGAGGAGATTTAGGAGGTTAAAGGACTTTCTCCTCGCTCTTTACAGTAACCCCCCCCCTGACCCCCACCGACCCGAACCGACCCCCTCACCGTTACAAACATGAAGGAACATAATAGGAAATTTTAGCTGCATTCAATTCATCCGGAGGTTTCACACATCGCTTAGCGCGATTTCCCTCCTTAAGATTTTAGAGTTTCTCAAGGGGATAGTCTTTCACACTGATGTGTGTGTGTGTGTGTGTGTGTGTCGCCACGTGAGACTCTTGTTGTTTGGAGTGTGTTTTCACACTCAGAAGATGTCGGTGCGATTGTATCTACGTGACGTTTGGATGGTTCAGCAGCTCTAGGCTCATAAACGAGTCCGTCGGAGGGATTTTTGGGGCGAAACTAAATACATTTTCTCGCTTGATTTCATTTCTGATTTAAAAAAAAACAAAGTGCTAAAAACATATTAGTCATAACGGTCGATATCTAACCCCATCTGACTGGGCCGGGTGCGGGATCTTCACAAACAGGAAGTGACTCATCAAACGGAACTTTAGCAGGAAATCAGATTGTGTTAGAAATTAAAACTCGCTCATCGTGTAAAATTAAGATGTTTATTTTAGCTTTTTGGGTTCATTGGGTGAAACGTTTGATTTCAATTCGTTTTAAGATCCACTTAATCCACTTTTAAATGCTCATTTAAATAAAATGTGAATTAAATCTTAAAAAAATAAACCAACGTTTCCAAACCAAGGAGGACCAGTGCTGATCCGGTAAATGTCCGTAATGATTATTAATGTCTGAAAGGTGCAACAACAACAACCAGATTTTCTCTGTCATACTTAAAAACTAAGTCTAACCAGCAATAATGAGTTAAATAAAAAACGTATTTTTGCAGAGAATCCAGTCAATTGCTTCTGCTGAGTCAGAGTTATGTTGACATGCATTTCCATGAAATTATAAAACGTTTTTTTTCTATTTTTTGCTCTTTATACCTGAAGGTCAAGTCGTGAAAATACTTGAACTGTCCGGACGTTCGAAAAATAAGTCCCTGTTCTTATAATGTTTCAGAAAAGATTCTTACTTTAAGTCTCCTGAACAACTCAGGACTATGTCGACGACCAGAGGACTCACTTCTACGAGCGGCTGAAAAACTCTAGACTGGAGCCGGGAAGAGAACGGCAGGGCGAGGTGTAAACGGAACGGAAGGTGTGAAATAAAAACACTCTTTACAGCCTCCACTTCCTCCGTCACCTGACGGGAACCATAGAGGTTCTAAATGCAACAGCAGCCGCGGACACATGAAAGAAACACAAACAACTGGGATTTACAGGCCTTTGGACCGGAGAGGACGGAGTGAGGATCTGTTGCTGGGAGTTTCTTTTTTAACCCCTCGATTGCTGCGTTATCAGCGAGAGGGAAAATAAACACAACATGATTTTAATTGGCAAGCAGAGGTTACTTGAGGTCAAGACACAAGTGACACATTAGAGCAGGGGTTGAGACGTCAAGAAAGATTCTATGGAAGATAAAATGAGGAAACTAGGGTCAAGTACTGACAGTAAGGTCATGAACAAGTTGAATTGTGCGATACTGTCCAAAGATTTTTTTTAGATTTACATGCATCTGTATGTAATTTAAAGATTCAGACTAGAAGTTATTGATTATATTTTGTCATTTATTAATTATTAAAGCATCTACATATGAACAAGATTATTTATTTAAATAAGAGATATTTTCTTTCTTTCACTTTATTCAGGGACAAAGAAATCCACAAATAAGATCATTTAAAATGTTAAAAGTTCTATTTAAATAAAGTAAATAGGTAAACAAACTTTGCCCGGGTCTGCTATAGATGTATACTCAACAGGAGCCGCTATCCTGTTATCATGGGGATGAATGGAAATGAAAGAGCCAAACATAAATTAAGTATTGTTCCAAAAAAGTTTCATAAGATCCCCACATTCTCTGTTTACTCAGCTTCGAGGCGCACTTTTGTAGCCTCTGTGTTAATTCAATAAGTCGCACTAAAGAACAGAAGATCTCTTCCTGAACGTTCAGCCGTCCCTGGGCGTGGACTTTATCTACAAAGCGGTCAAAATAAAACAAACTTTCTTTCAGGAGCTCAACTGTCTCCGGTGATAGAGAGTCAGTGGAGTGAAAACTCGCTGAAGAAAAGACTGAGGAAGATTAAACATTAACCGGGACAGAGTTGACCTCAAAACAAGTAGGTTAAGCAACATTTACGAGAAGTTAATTGGTGTGAACCGATGTGTGTTATTAAAGTACAAACAATATTCAACAGTGTTGTTCTACTCCCTGAACAACCAGCTGGAAATCTATACTATAGATGACCTCATTTCCTGTGACTTGGGGATTGTTTACACAACAATGGAAGCATCTTACCAACTGTTGTTTCCACAAATATATGCTGATTTAAACGTGGAAATAACTTCTCCAACTCAACCTGCTGCTGTGGTGTAGAAATCAAGCTCCTCCACCGAGTCGACCAGAACTACTGCTTTCAATTCTTAGGAAATATATACAAAAAATAGGCAATTTATTTTTGAGGATCTGAAAAACTATAAAAATGCATCGTTTTAAATTAACGTAACTATCCATTTTCAACCCCGGGTGATCATTCAGGGCTGGATATTTCCTGACACCTCCGATAGAAGCAATAGACGAACAGTCGTCAGGGTGATAGATTTGTGTTGATGGGCATGAATACTGACTATCATGCTAAGTAGCTGCTATAACCTATTCAGAGAGTTGAAACGACTGCCATCTTCAACTTGTTAAAACCTATATTGACACAGACAGGATTTCAAGTGTTATAACCTGTGCATATTTTGTAAGTAAGTAAGTAAATCATTTTTATTTGTATAGCGCTTTTCCAGACCAGGGTCACAAAGCGCTTAAACAATCAAAACAATATTCAATAAAGTATATATTTTAAAGATCAAGATAAAACTGATAACACAACAGGAGTTCCAGAAAATCAAGGAAAAGCCTGAACAAATAGAATATTTGCATAATTTAAATATTGGTGTATTTTTTAGGTTGGCTTACAAATCATCTAAAGAAAAGATATCATTTTATAAAAATGTAAAAAATGAACTGTATGGTTTCTAGATTACAAAAGACTTGATGTTTTAACTTTAATTTTAAAACTACATTTAGTTCTGTCTAGTTTCCATTAATGACTCTTTGAATGACTTTTTTCATTCGTATCGTTGAAGAAGATTTTATGTTTTGATTCACACATTTTTAACTTAACTAAGTTTTGAACAATTTGATTCTGACAAATTATTTTGTTGACGTCTTGTACCCTAATCTAAAAAAAAAACAACTGGCACACACCTGTAATCCAGGTACAAACAAAAGTTCTTCACATTAAAGTTTCTATAAATACTATATAAGTACTACTATAAATACAAACATCAAAGTCCTCTGAATGAAAAAGCTCTGCCTCCGTCCATCTTAATAAAGGTTAGAGGATTGATGGAGGTTCAACCGTCCTCATCAACCAAGAGCAGCATGTGACTCGGGTTTAACAGCCGAGTGAGCGCCTGCTGAACGTCCTTCAGCCTGACCTGCTTCCCATGCACCACCCACTGTAAATGAATGAACCTTAAGTGTAAAGTCATAAAAGTGCTTCGGCCCCGTGATGTCGACCTGGAAATGATCATGTCAGCTGGAATCTTCCCCTGAAAAAGGGTTGGTATTGGTCATCCACTTATCTGAGGTCTGTCTGTTTGGGTTTTGAGGACATAGAACGAGCTTCATTAAAGATCTTCTTCACCTCCCAAAAGTCTAAAATTTTGAAGTTGAGTTTTCTCTTTAAATCAGAGTCGTTTTGTTTTGAAGTGATATCCTGCTCAACCATCCAGTTCTTCAGCAGAAATACACAGGAGTTCCAGTTCCACTGAGGTATCGTCCAGGTCTGCCCTGAGACCTCCACCCACCTCACTCATACAAGAAATCAAAGGAAGGAAGGAAAAGGGAAGTAGGATAAGAAGGAAAGAAAAGAAGCAAATAATTACAGAAGGAAGAAGGAAGGAAAGATGGAAAGGAAGTAAAAAAGAAAGGGAAGATGGAAGATAAGAAGGAACGGAAGAAGGAAGCAAAGATTGAAAGGAATTAAAGAAGGAAAAAAGAGAGAAGGAAAGAATGAAAGGAGGATGAAAGGAAGGGAGCTAGGAAGAAAAGAGGGAAGGGAGAAAGATATCGAAAGGAAGGAAAGGATGTAAAATAGTAAGGGAAGTTGGACGATAAGAAGGAATTGAAGAAGCAGAGAAAGATGAAAATACTGAAGAAAAGAAGGAAGGAAAGATGGAAAGGGAAGGGAAGGTGGAAGATAAGAAGGAATGGAAGAAGGAAGAAAATAAAAAAAGAAAGAATGAAAGGAAGTAAAGAAGAAAAGAGAGTAGGAAGAAAAGAATTAAAGGAGGAAGGATGATAGGAAAGAAAGTTTGGACGTCTTCTTTCCAGTTGCTGCCCCCTCAACGCAGTAGAAGAATGAATGGATGATTGACTGAAAGATGAAAGGATGAATGGGTAGAAAGATGGAAGAATGGATGAAGCTACAGTCAGAGTGAATGAGTTCACTGTAGATCCAGGCTGTTCCTGATCATCTCTTCAATGACGGAACAGTGAACACTGGCTGATGATGGAGGTCCAACAAGCCCGTCAAGACCCAATTAGTCTGGAGGTATTTGGGTGCCGGTGATGCCCGACTCAGATCTAGGACAAAGGCTCCTCTGTGGGAGGAAGACCTCGTCTGAACCACTTCAAAAAAACCATCACAGGTCCAAGAGGGCGGAACCTCAACGTTACCTCACAACTCACACTGATCATCAATGATGTTGAATCTGGAACGTAAATGTGTCGAAGGTGTTCGTCGCCTCCATATCAAAGTCTCTGAAGCCCCTCACACCTCGGGAGGGGGGTCACAAACAAACAAACAAACTCATCAACGCTGCTATATTTGAGCTATTTCGGGAGTGAAAGTAATGACTGACCCGAGTTTTAATCTGTGACCAGTGACAGTTGAATTATTCATCGTCTCGCTGCTGTAATGATCAACGTCGACCACATGACTCCACGAGTCACGACCAGGAAACCAGCGCTCTTAGGAAACTTCTGTTGCTTCTCGGGGTCGACCTTTTGACCTCGGACATTTTGAAAGACACCCAGACAAGATATGAAATAATTTTTGTATCCACCATCTGTCGCTCATCACCCAACTGGTGGTGACATCAAGACTAGATCGATCGACCTCTAGTGGAGGAGCTGAGGTCGAGTCTCTCCTGGATGTCTTCACACCCTCTGTGATCCATCATATACTTGTGGTCATATTTAAGTCCAGTCCAGAAGGAGAAGCCTTAAGTCCAGGGATGGGCAATTACATTCAGTGAGGGGCCCTCAATCCAAAGGGACCAGAAAAAATATGATTGGGAAACGAAATCCACAAAGAACGAAATCCAGGTCTCCCCTATTTTTCTCTGATTGGGGTTTTTGTGAGAAATAAAACCCCCAAATGTTGTCGATTAAGATATAAAAAACATTTATTAATTTGATGTTGTGTCACTTTTTAAGTACTTAGAACTATTATGGCCTTAATGGTGTAATTTTAATAGTGTTTTGTGTGTCTTAAGAAAAATGAATAATTCAGAACCAATAAATACAAATTAGAAAGTAAAATAATCCAAAAAATAATTAAAAAAAGATTCAACATTTTCAGTCATCCAGACTTTAATGAAGGACACAATAATACAGTCAAAGGGCCTTATGTGGCCCCTTGGTCAGATGTTTACCTTTTTTAAATGTTTTTTTTTCTTCTGATTTTACTATTATTTTGATTTATTGGCTCTGAAACAAGAAGGATCTGTCTCGCCTTCAGTTAATACAAAACAAGAATTGTGACCTGCTCTAGTAGAAGAACTTACATTTCCCTCGATCCTTAAAACTCTTCACTGGCTGCCAGTTTCTTTCAGGATCAACTTTAAAATTCTGGTTCTTACTTTCAGATCTATTCATGGTCAGACCTTCCATCAGTGATCTGATCCAGACTTACACCCCAGCTCGGGCTCTTAGGTCCGTGGATCACAATCTGATCAAATCCTTCCTGTGACAGACTGGGGTCCTGTCCAGGGTGTCCCCTGTCTCTTTACCCTAAGTGGTAGTAATAGGCTCCGTGACATCTTAAGACATGAACTGGGTCAGACACACCCTTGGTAGAGTGACCCAGTTGGATTATTGTAACAGCACCAGACAGTATTGAGTGTGTTGACAGTAGCACACAAACACACACAGTTCCCAGTCAGAACATTGTGCGTCTTCTCAAGTGGTCGGATGACACGTCCGCTGAGGAATGTTATTTCTTTTGGGGTTTTTAGCGAGTTTCTCATTTACCCCAGGAATTTGTCTTTCCTGGTCCTGGACGCGCGTTTGTTTTTTTTAATTCCAGATTAGCAATTTACAGGCTTGTTTATTCTCCCGGTGTCGTCCGAGTCGCTCCCTCTGGGCGTACGACGCATGTTTAACTTAACAAGTGTAATTTTCCTGATCCTCTCGGAGGCTCCGGCGGCTTGGCAGAGGAGGCAAAGGTCACGCGGAGATGGTTGCACACAGGAATGGGCGCCGAGGAATGGAAGCGGGAGGAAACGGAGGCCGGTTTACGGGAAGTGGATCGACTCCTACACAACGAGAACCTCTGGTCCACCAGGGTGAGCGACAAGGACTCCCCGGTCAGACTGTAATTATGCCCATTGTGTTCTCTTCCTCCAGCAAACCTCTCAAGTCACGGTTCTGAGCCGCAATCCTGAAGGCTTATCGGACCCGGGCTTGTGTTTATGTACACAAAAACACACACACACACACACACACACACACACACACACACACACACACACACACACACACACACACACACACACACACACACACACACACACACACACACACACACACACACACACACACACACACACACACACAAAACATTCTCAAGAAAACTCACACACGTTTTCTTTGTTTGTGTTGTAACTATGGCAACAAATAGAGGTCCAGAGCAGAGGATGCAACCCTGGAACCCTCATCCAGGTCCAGGAGGACACTTTGTTGTGTTGTTGTGTACTCAGTTGTTGTGTTCCCGGATCTTATCGGACACGACAGACACAACAGCAGCAGCGGCCACTGGTTCTACCGGTGCGAGGACAGGAAGTCGCACAACTGGGGTTTTGACTCACTTATATTGTGATATTGTCATGTGTGTGTAGACGTCTAATTGTGTGGTGTTTTATTGCTAATGTCCTGACTTGTTAGTGTGTATAGTGTCGGCTTGAAACAATGTGTGTGTCTGCAGGTTCATTTAATTTGTGTAATAAACCTTACACTGTAATTGTGTTTGACAGTTCATTACAAGTATCTTATGTGGACTTGTTGTGTTCAACTGTATGATTGTGTGAACTCTCACT
The DNA here is from genome assembly GCF_982586985.1 of Callionymus lyra. Classification (NCBI taxonomy): domain Eukaryota; kingdom Metazoa; phylum Chordata; class Actinopteri; order Syngnathiformes; family Callionymidae; genus Callionymus; species Callionymus lyra. The sequence goes on from NC_141828.1 coordinate 8,776,121, forward strand.
TTAAAGTGTGTATCAAACTTTGAGGCGCGTGAAACTGTGCGAGTCTACAAATACGTGTGTAAAGATGTGCGACTCTAACTTTGTGTTGTTGACTCGTAGAAAACCGATTGTTACCTTGTGTGCACTTGCATCGGTAAAGTTGTGTACACAAAGTAGGTGTGTGTGTGTGTAACAAAGTGCGTCTACAATTGTGAATGTTTAACTGCGCCGGGAGTTACTGTGTATGTGTTGTTAAACAATGCATGTAATTGTGTATTTGTGTTTACCTGCTTGTGCCTAGTAACATGTTTGCGTGTGTGTTTGTGTGCGTGTGTGAAGAAGTGTGCGTTGGCTGCATCGTACAATTATATAGAAGTGACCACAGGACTTCTCGAAAACCGGACACACAACAACCAAAAGGAACACACAGACACACACAAAGACAGACACACACACGGACACTCCTAACTGCCAGACTAGAATCATCCTTATTCCAGTAAATTCACAGAGAACATATGATGTCACTCACACATAAGGTCTGGCTGTTGTGCGTGTGTGTGTGTGTGCGTGTGTGTGGTTGTCGTCTCCTCCAGCAAGTGTCGTACCTTCACTGAGCAGATGCTCTGGCACGTTGGAGAAGAAGTCGGCAGCTGAATCTCTGACCTCCTGGTCTTCATCTTGAAGCAGCATGAACAGACTCTTCCAGAGAGACAGTGCGCTGGCAAGACCTGTAACACACACACAGACACACACACACACACACACACACAGTGTTTTATAACACTTCACACTCGCTCAGACTATTATAAACTACAGTGTCATGACTCACTAGGAGGGAGTCGGGAACCGGTCATCAGAGGGCTCGCACACTCGGACAGAACCCGGGCCGCCGTCAGCTTCATCTCCGACGGCTGGTCCTCGCCGCAGCACGAGCACACTAGCGCCACCCACTGAGGCAAACAACGTATGGCGTCGACATTCTGTGGAACAAGTTACACAGAAGACTTTAATAATCATTTCTTGTATGTTTGCTAAAAAAATGAAAACACAAACATTGTTGTATTTAAATAACTTAATGACCTTCAAATGATGTGAAGGTCATTTCCTGCTGAAAACTTTCTTGTGAGATCTTCATCTTCACCTTTAGAGGTTGTGTAGATTTTTTTTCCGGTGACATTTGTTATCCAAACAATAGTAAGAAATAACTTAATTCAACGGGACAAACCTCTGCCAAAGAACTCCTTTCATTTGACTATTACAATTTTTATTAAAAGCAAAACATTTCCCACAAACATAAGGAAAAGCAGAAAAATTAAATGACCTTCTTGGAGAAGGTCATTATGATCTTTGAGAACTTCTATACCTGAATTTAAGACTATAAAAAAAAGTCAATATATATTTATAGAACCACATTAGAAGCTTTAAAGCACTTTTCGTGAATTTATTTTTGGGATGTTTAGAAGATATTGTTACTGTCTTTATTTGTCAAATATTGTTCCAATATCACACTCAAAAAACACTCACAACCCAGACTGATCGACTCAGACGTTGGACAAATCACAAGACATTTACCTTGAGGTCAGAGGTCAGCGTCTGTACAAGGAGCTGAGAGAGCAGCGTCAGGGCGGCACAGTGAAGATCAACACTGAAATATAGATAACAATATGATGTCACATAAGATATACAAATAATAATAATAATAATAATAAGACCCACATGAAGTGAAAAAAAAACATGTCACATTCAGGCATTAATGTGATGTATGAAGTGAACGTGACTAGAACATTTTCCTGTCATAAATATGTAAACTTGATATTATAAAATATATTATTTCCTTTACAGTATTGACATTCTAATCTTAAACTCAATAATGATAATACATTTTACGAGGTGGTACGTTTCAGCTCAGAATGACTGCAGCTAGCATTGTTAGCCACAGCAATGCTAAGCTAGCATTTTAAAATATCCTTTTCTTTACTCACTTAACTATTTAAAAACATTTTTCTTGACCCATCATATGTCACAAGGTTGAAAAGTAACGTTTACAAGCCTAACTCGACACCAACATGAGAAAGAGAAAAATTTAATTTGTCTTCTTAAGACCGGCTAAAACATAAATAAAACAGTGTCGTTTCAAAAGAAGATCCTGTACATAAATGGTGATTTAATATAAGAAATTAGAGTTTTACTTTTTTTTAAACATATAATTTAGTATCAAGAGTCTCATTTAAACAATGTGATAAATCAAATTTGAATTTACACAAATATTTGAGGTGAAAATTGTATGTTGGACTTTCTACAAATGTTTTTTTTTTTTTTAAAAAGAGAAAAGATTTACAATGAAATTCCAATAAACATTAAAAAGTAAGGATACAGATCTTTATGTTCTAGAGGAAACCAGTCTTGGACTGACCGGTACAGTGGGCGAGGACAGATGTTTCGACCAAGAATATTGGAGGGAAAAAAAGTGATCTTAACGAATGAACTTGACTGTGAACTTTGACCCCGTCACGTCGCTCTCCCGCCCTTTCATCAGAACCTGTGAATGTCGTGTGAAAACCATCTCCTCCGCTTTGATGAGCGCCACAATAGACGCGTGCTCGCCACAACGGCACGGCCGCCATTCAATCACGTTGAACGAGGGGGTCCATAAAAAAACCCACTGGAAACCCAATCTGCACCTCCGCCCTGATGTTAATCAAAACCCCCCGGGGAGGAGGAGGGAAAGTGGATCTGCGGTGGTCGGAAAACACGCTCAAACACTTAATGTAATGTAATCCTGGGTCCATTGTCCGGGTGAGAAAAGTACATTGGAGGCTTGTCGAGGGGAGGTGTGCGCTTGTCAACCTTATGTAACCAGGTCGAGGGTCGGTGTGTGTGTTTGTGTGAAGGTACAGGTGTGACGAGGAATGAATATTTGCTGTGTCTCAAATCGCATACTACTCTTAGTATACTAGAAGCTAGTATGCATCAGTTTAGTGTACGTACTAACTAGTACGCAAATTCTCCACAGATAGTATGTCTCAAATCAAACTCTGCTGCTACACACTAACAGGAAATGATGCGACAGCTTCTTCTTCTACTACTATTTAATGATGTTTCAACCAGCTGTTTGAACGCTATCGCCACCTGCTGGCAGCACGTTTTGGAACTTTGGAAAAAGAAATAAAGAAAAAATATGAGAATCTAAATAAGCGCGAGATATTTAAGCTGGTATCAGAAGCGAAGACGTGTTTATCCTTCTACTGCTGCGGAAAATGCACCTGTAAGTATATGAATATATATGCATTTACTGTATATATGACGGAACTTCCGTTTAAAACAACACTAAGATGGCGGCTGTTTAGTGTGGTTAGTGTCCATCGAACCATACTCAGTTTTGTGGGCGTGTTAGTACGCCAATTTAGTGTGCACTAAATTTCGCATACTAAGAATTGAGACGCACTAACGCACTAAAAATACTAACTTTTAGTACGCTAGTATGCGATTTGAGACACAGCAATTGAATATCAACATTATTGTCGAGTCTCAAGGTCATCCCCAGAAGTCGGCGTTCAACTCCGACCTCTGCCTTCCGAACCGCTGTTTAGTCTGAGCAGCAGCTGTGAGTCTGAAGAGTCCAGATGTCGCCACTGACCCCTGCGAGCGCTTCCTTCCACGCACGGCGGCTCTGAAAGACGCCCGGCTGACAGCCCGGCATCAGAGTGTGTGTGTGTGTGAGTGAGTGTGTCCGTTTGTTTTCTCCTCCTCGTCCATCAGTCGGAGCGTTACGGGGAGCGTCGACTAAAAGTTGTTTTGACACCCGTGTCTTTGGGCTGTGAATGGAAGCCGCGGCAGGTCGATGCACGTCCTGAGAGGACGTCCGGATCCGCCGACAAAAGAGCTCGTCCTGAACGTGGGATGCATTTGAAATGGTAATTATGGACTATAACGACTGATCTGCACGACCTTACATCGGATGCATCCGGCACCGCCGTCATCGGAAAATATTTAAAACCCAAACAAAATACCAGAAATAGATCATGACAAAAAAAAATGTATCTTGTATTTTAACAATTAATTACGTAATTGTTTGAACGATTGATGAAGATGAAAGAGAAATGATGGCAAATGACTGACTATGTGTTATAAGGTGGAGGCGGCGTCGAAGAACTACAGTATAATTGAAATCAAATGCAAAATAAATTGTGCTTAAAGGAAAATAAATTGTCTTTGTTATTTTAAAAAAAATGTCTGATGTGTGCAAGAATCTATAGCTATTTGGAGATATGGGATATTACTCGTAGAAAAATACAGGCTAAAATGAATATATCTATGGAAGACTCTTGTTATAAAATCTGTGAGCAGAGAAGCAGATGCAACACTAATAGACTCAGGGTACTTTGTTATACACTTTGTTCTTGTTTTTGTGATGTCTGCTGTGAACTGGAACCCAATTTAATAAAGTCAATCTAACCTAATTTAAAATGCAGAAAATTTACTAGTGTAAGTAAGTAAGTAAGTACTTTGTTTTTATATAGTGCTTTTCCAGACCAGGGTCACAAAGCACTTAAACAATCAAAACAATATTAAATAAAATATATACTTAAAAGGTCAAGATAACACTGAGAACAACACACGAGTTCCAGAAAATCAAGGAAAAGCCTGAACAAATAAAAGTGTCTTAAGATGTTTCTTGAAGGAGTCAGTAGATCATCAAACACAGAGATGGTTCCAAAGCTTAGGAGCAACAGTCTGGAAGGATTTCTCTCCTCTGGTCCTGAACCTTGTGTGAGGAACCATCAGTAGATTCTGATCCACAGACCTCAAACATGAATATTTTTATATGGCCTAAAGTAAGGGCTTGACTTGAGACTTTGTGAAACATTTCGTCTTCTTGTGTGACTGTCATCTTTGTTCTGGGACATCTGATTGGAGATTCAGATCAAGAACTTCTATGATTTTTTCAAAACCTCATCAACATTTACATACACTCCACCTTGGAAATATGTGTGTTTCTTGGAGACAGTGATGGACTTGACGCTGGGACTGACCTGTGAGTGGAGTTCTGAGCCACAGTGAGAAGATGCTGCAGGACAACCTCCTCCGTCAAGCCCTGGTCCATCCAGCAGAGTTCAGAGCGGCCGCTCAGCACACACAGCACCTGCAGCACCTGAGGAGACACATCCGTCTTTTTAACTTTCCTTTATGATCCTGCCACTGACTTAAAACACATTCTTTGGCTAAAGGTGTGTGTTGCATTCTTTAGGAGCTATTTAAGAGACGGATTGAGCATCATTATTGTTGCAAAATACCAGGTTTTTAGCAGGTTTTCAGATAAAACCATAGACTGAATCAGAATGTAGTTACTGTAACGTCACATTACACAAAAATGGCGGTCATGGCCATCTTGGATAAGCGGCCTTCAAAGCCAAACTTCAGTAAAAAGGGTCATTTTAGCCAAACGTATTGATAAAGATTAGGAAGTGAAACAAATTCAGCTCCAGACTATGGTGAACAATAACTCGTCAGTCGAGTCAACAAGCTCCTTATTATGCAAATTAGGAAAAACAGATAAATGGGAAAATATTTAAAAGATTCAACCCCTGCAGTTAAATGTGTGTTTAAGACCCAACCTGGCTTTTGTTTGGGCCTAGACATGTAATTTACATCTTTATAAAAGATGTAAATTACATGTATAAACAACATTTATAAAAGTTTTTCGGCTTGGTGTGTGTAGGACATCCAGTCTTTCAGTCTTTCTAGTGGACACTCAATGAACTGCAGTTTCACACTTTCATCTAGGCCTCACTTTCTGATTTGGCTCTATTAAACCTAAAAAATACTTTTTCCTACAAAGCATACTACAAAAATAGACAAGATTCACCAAGTTTAGAGGTAGTTAAATTAGTTAAAGGGTAACTAATGTGAAAACCCAACTTTCCTGACTCACTCACAAGTTTGAAATGTCAAAAGTCTTCCTCTCCAAGTCCCTCATTATGAGCATGTTTTGAACTTATTACTTGATAAAGTTCACCCCCGCCTTAAGTCTCAGCGAACAAGAGGTTACAAGAGCAACAATAGAGGTACAAGATCAATTCATGAGTAACTCAAATCAACACATTAGTTGCTCTTTAAAAAACAATCCTAATCCTTGTTTTGTTTTAGTTTTGTTTTACCTGTTTAAGACTCAAAATAGTTTAAAGTCATAGGGCTGCGGCTAAAAACACCAGGACATCAACTTACAAACAGGCAGAAAAACTGAATAATAAAACCCCACGAGCGAAAGTTTATCATTGTAAATATGTCAAGTAGTTCAAATCCATTCTCTTAGTTTGATTATTCATGTCTGTTTTGATCTCTTTTGATTCACACAGTCAGTGTGAAATATCTCCATATATAAAAAAAACATAATTTATTAGTGATAAATAGACAAACACACTCGCTCACATCACATTTTTAACAATCCTCCAGCCGTGGAATGAAAATAAAGCCAGACCACCTGTGTGTAGTTGTGGCGGCTAAAGGGTTAAACCTGTGGAAAAGAGAGAGATTTCTTCTTGGCTTCAGACGTTCAAACAAACACGTGCGAGGTCGGTGGAGTTGGCGAGAGCGATCCATCAACGCGGCTCTGGTGTCCTCTTCACTGCTGTTGATAATGTATTTTTAACACACCGGCGGGATCCTCCCAGAACACGCAGGAACCGCAGGCGCACAGCTGCCACGGAGCGGGCGAGAGCGCCGATGCCACACCACCAACAACAACCGACGCTGTTGTTGTGACAAGTTAGGGAAAATGAAAGCACCAAACTTTCCCCCGTTTGGCTCACGGTGACCTTAAGACACACATGACTCAAGAACACGAAACCGGCAGAGAACATTCCGTGAAGCATCTCCGTGATGATCGTTTCTCTGCAGGTCACGACCTGTTGTTAGGGTTGTGTGTTTTCGTGTTGAAGACGTCTAGGGCCGGGGTGTCAAACGCAATCACACAAGGGGCCACACAAAACGTCTATTTGCCAAAAGTGTCGCCGAAACAAAGGCAGATTGTGACGTTTTCTTTTTCTTTACCATCAGTTTTACTCGTATTGGTTAAAATGGTTGATTTTCATTTCAAGTCACAACATCAACATGAATGTGAATCTAGTTTAACTTTGGTTTAACTTTGGTTTAACTTTGGGCTAACCATCCGGCGAGGCCACATAAAATGACTTGCCATGGTCTAGAGCAGCTGTGCCAGAACCACCAGTCCGCCAGGCATTTGATACAAGGCTGCAAAAGAAATATATATATATTTCATATCATTTAATTGCTGTTAAATGATTATTACTGTCTGAAAAGTGTATTATTTTGGAGAAAGTTTGGGGGATTTTCTCCAAAGTCCTATTAGCATATTAGCATGCAACTCAATACATGTCAATACGCTACTTTGGTCAAGAATTAATTAAACTAAATAGACTAGTAGAAATGAATAAAAGACGATTCAAGGGACAATCTTGTTTATAGACTCAACGTTGGTTTTTGCAGGTCATGCCATTTTATTTTTGACAACATTTTTCAATCTTGAGGTCCTGAAAAATAATGCCAACCAGTCCGTGGAGCTAAAAAAAGTTTCGGTTCAAGGTTTGTCTCAAACATGGCCGGGGGGCCACCAGAGGTCAATTCTTTTGGGTCACAGGTTGTGGGGTTGTTGTGTGTCAAATATGATTTATATTTTGTTGTTTAATGTTTTATGGATTTTTGTGTTGTTTCACTGTGAATTTGGTTATTTTATTTTATCTATTCCATCTTCTTCTTTTCTTTAAATTCCAAACAGAAATACACAGGACATAAAACAACATCAACAAAAGCAAAAATACAAATAGATAAAAAAAATAATAGGAGATAAATAAATAAATAAGGATACATTGAAAATATAATATGAATAAAGTGCCAGCATACAGAAAAAATGAAAAACATGTTCCAGTTTCCATGTTGCAGTTAGGCAATATATATATATATATATATATATATATATATATATATATTGTTTCAACACTAATAGACTCAGGGACACACTTATTCCTCGTGCTATTAGATTGCATAATTCTGAGTTTGGGGGCGGGATTGGAGTGAAATGATGAATCTATTCTATGTTAATCTTTGTATAATCTTGCACTTTCTTTTGTAGAATTTTCTTCTTGTTCTCGTTTTTTATGAATCTATCGTCTGTGTTGCTGTGTGCTGACTGGAAAAGTAATTTCCCGAAGGAGGTTGACATTGTACATCTTATTTCTTACAAGATAGACACATCTGTTCCACTTTAACTAAACCATTAAAGCTATACATTTGATGCGATGATCTTCATTCCTCAACCATCTGATGCTGATCAAAAGTGGAGTAAGTTTGAGTGACAATCTAAAAAGGTGGACAAAGCATCAGACGCTCCATCTTGTCGTCCACCTCTGCAGCATCTCCGCCGCTCCTCTCTTTACGAGCCGCTTTAACAAGCTCCCGTCTTGCTACACACTCCGCTGCCCACAGACTCCAACACACACACACCAAAAAAACAAACATGCCAGCTCAGACATGGACGACTTTCATATGGTGTCGCATGCAAATAAACAGCGACGCCCACCAGGCGGCGGACCAAACGTGTAGGGCCTCCATCCTCGCAAAAGAAAAACCCTGTAGGTGTTGCTGCTTTTTGGGTTTGTGCGGTGCCACACTTGTTCCTGTGCCCCGACGGCAGCGCTCCAGTTTATTACTGGCAATATCGTGCCTGTAAAAGTATTTTAGGAGCGACACGACACCACAGAGAAGAGGAAGCGTCAACATGTGTCCACCGAGACCACAACGACTAGATCAACACAACATCATCGGGATTCTGTCAAAAGTGGTTTTTTTAAGATCGAAAAAATAAATGATTTAATGGCTTTAAAAGTGTTATTTTTGTCAACTTTACAGGGTGAAAAGATTGGTCACAAAGAGACGTCGGCTCTTATTCCTCACTCCTGGAAGACTCGTCTCCTCCGCCACATTTATCTTGGATCGCGCTTCATTTCCTCAAGATCTTTGGAAGCGTCGCCGCAGTCGCTGCTGCTTTTCCTTCCTCGGCCTCGAAAGGAAGGCAAAGATGGCAACCGGCGTTGGCGTTTTCCTCGGAGCAAAAGGGCGGCTCCGCTTAATAGAGCCGACACTTTTAAAAAAGATTAACAGCTTTCGCCGTAAAAAAAAAGAAAAAAAGGGCACATCCACAACACAAACGTTGTCGAGACAGACACACACTAACACACCCTGAGTGTTAACGACGGCGGCTCTTTATGGAACGGGCCACATCTTCTCTCCTCCAGAACTTTGAGTGAAGAACTCATGAGCTGCTGTCAGTGAGACAAGTGGTGAGTCAGCGGTTTTTTTTGGTTTCTTGGCGAGATCTGAGGCGTACGATCAGCCTCTCACGCAAACCTCACGGTCGCGGGCATTTTACCCATTTGTCGTGAAAGTCAAGGTGACGCTCGAGTGAACGGACACAAAGAAAGATTATTTTCTACGACTATACGAAACTCTTCTATTAAACGCATCAGTTAAATGACAAATCGACCATGTGACACCCCTTTTCTTCTCCTCCTTCAAAGCACTGTTGAATTATTTTTTATACTCCAAAATTACAAAAACATTATTATTAATAGTACTATGTACTGAAGTGATTCATCTTCATGAAGAATTTCTCTTGAATATGTCTTATTATATTATTATCCTTTTATTATGTGTGTTCTTTTTTAGTCATAAATCAACAAAAAGGCGTTGAAATTATAGCAGATATATAACAGATTAATCTTCTTCTTTTTTGAATGTATTTTATATACACATGTATATTTATTTTATTTATTGTTTTTCGTAATTAAAACTTTGTATTTTTTTTCAAATATTGATTTTTGCCTTTTTTTTACTTTCTCGATGACAAAACTTATGGTTTTATTATATATATATATATATATATATATATAGTGTATATGTATACAATACATATACACAAAATATTTCAGTAGCATGTGTCATTACATCCAAATATCCTTAATATATTGTACAATCTTTCCACAAATAAATGACTAAATTGTACAGTTTTATGTTCGACAAAGAAATAATGATTACAAATTAAAAGATGTAATCATAGAATGTGGGCATAATATTATTCCACTAAAAATATATTATACGAATATATTAAGACACTTTCAGTATAATAATAACTATAAGTATTTCAGCATAAGGAAGATAGAAATAGACTTTAGGGTCTCAACAGAAACACCTCCATAAAAACAACCAGACACAACAACCAACAAACGCCTGTAATGTGAGTATGTTTGTGTGCGTGTGCGTGTGCATGTGTGTGTGTGTGGTCTCACCTTGGACAGACACTGGGGGTGTTTCTCTTGAAAGGCTGAGGTCGTGAGGTTGGTCAGGGTGGTCTGGTCCAGCCACTGGGGTCTTTGTTTCCGATCTTCCTCCTGGAGTCTCCTCAGGAGCCCGTCCAGGACCAGCTCCCTCACCTCGTACTGGGGACTCAGCAGGAGGCTCTGCAGCAGCTCGGAGCCGACCCGGGTGTCCCCCCACGGTCGGGGGGTCTCCACGCTGGCGCTCAGGGCGGTCCTGGACAGGCTGAGCAGGTACTGGGTGCTGCCGGGTCCGTGGGCGGCGGAGGGGTCGTCGGTGAGAAGACAAGATGACCTCAGGATGACGAGAGAGTCTTGACGGAGCTTCTTCACGTCGGCATCTACGAAACACAAGACACACTATTTTATTTAAACATATTTAAATCAAGTTACATATGCTTCAGTTTTAGCCATATATATATATATATATATATAATATTCTCATTTGATTGTCTTTGTTATTTTTATGTGTTTAATGTTGTATGTCTCAATATAATGCGTATAAAAGTTATCTCGTGAACTGCTTTACCCAATGATGGAAGAATAAAAGTTCATCAAAATCAAATTAGCTCAACTATGCTATGTTGCTAATAACAATACCATTCTTTTCCTACCATTTCCTCTTTTTTTGTTAAGCAACTAAACTACATTGGCCATTAAAATTGTAACACAAAAAAAGGGGCAGTTATTAGAGCAGTTTTTTAAAACACTGTTTAAAAAGAACCAGTTTGGCCCCCCATTGGATAAAACCAGAAAACAAAGAATTATAATTTGTATCTTGTTGAACACGGAGCATCAGCGACACAACTTTTGATCGGACACGATTCTAGTCGTACATTTGTCTGATGTGGAAGTCTCTTCGAAAAAAACAACTGGTTAATCTGGGATCTGATTGGTTAACAGCAACTTAACCAAGGTGATGAGATTTTTTTTGATACTATACATACTGTATGTTGTGTCTCAAATCGCACACTTGTGAGACAGTACTTAATTGCCCAGTGCTCAATTTTCAACAGCGTAGTTCTGTCTCAAATCAAACTCTGCTGCTACACACTTACAGGAAATGACTCGACAGCTTCTTCTTCTACTACTTTTTACCACTGATTGTAACCAGCAGTAGGAACTCCATCACTGACACTTGACAGCACTTTTACCTGATCGAAACAAGTTATTAAGTTGTGTTTTTATTGTATCTCTAGACATTTACGTCAGTATCTGCTCCGAAGACGTGTCGTCAGTGACGTAGCTTCAGTTTAGCTTCATCTACGTCACTAAGATGGAGGACGTTAAGGGTGGAAAGTGTCCATCGATCCACACTCAATTTTATGGCCAATTGAGTGCTCATTGTGCACTACATTTCCGCACACTGCTCATTGTGACGCACTTGTGCACTCAAAATATTAAGTGCAGAAGTGTGCGATTTCGGACACACCCATAGTTTGAACCAGTTGCTAGAAACACATTAAGGCTAAAACTAGGCTGGATTTTTATTTATAGACATAGCCTTGGCATTGAAATAAGTAGCTTTCATACAAAGGCTGGAGTGAAAGCATATTCAGAGTTTTTTTTCAGAGGGTCCCCAAACCTTTTTTATGCAACGTGGTCCAGTTTAAAGTCGACATATTCCCAATTGACATTCATACACAAAAATAATAAAATGAAAAATACATTCCAACATTGCCAGGATCAGCAGGAGCTCTGGGATTGTTTTTCCGAAACTAGATGATCTTAATAAATGTTGCTAGTTTAGAATAAAACGGGCGTCTTTATGAGTCAAGAGTCACGGTCGCTTGTTTTACTTCTGTCTTTTTTAACAAGAAAACACCTTTCAGACAGAAATAGTCGATAAAACAAATGGGGATTAAATGGATAAACCACGAGTGACCCCTGATGTAGAGAGTGTGTCGATATATTTCATAGGCAGATGAATCGTAACAGCCTTTTTCTGAACACTGTTCCTGTCACACACACACACACACACACACACACACACACACACACACACACACACACACACACACACACACACACACACACACACACACACACACACACACACACACACACACACACACACACACACACACACACACACACAAACACACACACGTGTTGCTCAGAGATGTCCAGAGAGGACAACAGATGCAGACAACAGACACGAGCTTCTATTTTCATGTTCCGAGAATAAGCTCCGTCAGTGTGTGTGTGTGTGTGTGTGTGTGTGTGTGTGTGTGTGTGTGTGTGTGTGTGTGTGTGCGTTAGGAAATGCCCAGCGCTCTGCCAGAGCAGCCACCTGTGAACATACACTCCTGGGAATGAGGAACGCACACGAATAAACACATGTGCGCGCACACACACACACACACACACACACACACACACACACACTTCCCTCTGAAACATAAGTCTAATCCACAGGCAGGGCGGCGACAGAGAAACCCAACGCCGCTGTAAAGCTGTGCTCCGCCCTACAGTACGGCCCTCCACACAGACCCCGCTTTGACAGCCAACTCAATTAGTTCGACACACACACACACACACACACACACACACACACACACACTATGGAACGCAACTCAATCTTACCCTGCACAGTGCGGCTCAAAAATATGGCTCGACAAAAGAGCGGGAAGTGCCGCATTCCTCCGGAGATGGGCCAAGGTTACCGTGGAGACGGGCCAGGTTACTATGGAACCCGATCCTTCAAAGCGGGGGCCGACTAGGCGACGTCTAATGGTTATAATGGGGGCAAAAAGTAATGACACAGATGATGATGAAGGGAGGAGAAAGTGGAGGACGACTGCAGGGGAGGGTTAGCGTGTCCGAGAGAAAACTGCTGTCCGTCACGGGGTCAGGATGGATTTTGTCTTCGGGTTGGAAAAAGATGTTTCTAATGTAATCATGGAAATCCAGCCGGAGATGATTCGTCACATTTACACAAGACGCTGTCGACCAGCTGTTACTTTAGTTCGTTTTGTCTCGAGAAATGGTCGATTCCAACACATGTCGTTTGGTTTCTCTTCACGAAACAAACCATATGTTGTGTGTAGTAAACAATTGTACTCTTTTTTTGGAGGGTTTTACCTACAATGCTTTTTTATTTGAATGATCAACAGGAAAATATTTCTTTCCTTTTTAACTTTTCCTTTTAGTTTGGGTGCGAGAGGTTCTTCACTAATCACAGTCTTTGTTTCTACCTCTTCTCCAGGAAATGTAAGACATTTTTTAGATGATCTCTTCTGCAATTATGTTTATCATGATTGTGTCGGTTATTTTAACGTATTTGTTGTAAATTCTCTGAATAGTTTCGGATGAAAAGCTTAAGATACATTGTAATGTTGGATTCTCTTTACCTTTGGTAGTTTATCCGTTTCTTTGCTATATGTTGGCCTCTAATCTTAAATGTTTTACTTTCTAAATGTTAGATTATCTCTTATCGGATGATTTTTCATTTTATTCGTTATTGTATTTTTGATCAATCATCTCCAAAAACATCATTAAGTTGTGATTTCTGTACTTCGATGTCTTGGACTCTGAAGTTAAATTCCTCCTGTAGTTGCTAATGTTAGATTATCGTTCAACATTAGTTTTAGATTAGATTAGATTTACTTTATTAATCCCTCTGGAGATCTCCTTCTAGAAATTAAGTTTCCAGTTCACAGCAGACGATAGAAGGTACAGCAAGTTTCGTCAAAGCAAAAACAAGACCAAAGTGCAAATTAAAAAAAAAACCAAGTGCAAAGAAGTGACAAAGTGCAAATATGAAGAGTATTTATTAAAGGAAATAACACAAAGACCTAAAAGGATAAAAACATAGAATATCCACTATGTCATTTCATTAGATTTTATTTTCAATTTGTTAAGTTTCCGTTCATTTATTACCTCAAGATTTTCTCTTCACCATCAAATATTCACTGTATTCTTCTGCTTTCCTTCACTTGTTGACCATTTTCTCTTCCCTTTGACATAGTTTTATAAGGAATATGTATGTTATTCGATCTCATTTTCAAAAGGGACGTATCAAGAGTTGTGTTGAAGTTTAAGTGGTACAGATTTCTAGGGTATTCGAAGGTAGAAAAACAAACATGACAGAGTATTGATTGAAATGCGTGTAGCTGCCATGTAACCACAGACAGGTCTGAGGCCTGAAAGTGTGAAGGCGTTGTTCCTGTGAGAGTCGTCTGAATACGATTTTTTTTCATGTCTTCTCATAAACAGCCATTGTTCACCCACAGCTGTGTTTACTCAAATCTCCGTCTACAACGCTTGTGTAGGTTTTTTTCTCAAGTAAGAACCTGCAGCTGGATTACATCCAGTGGCGTTTTTGATTCCTAGTTCATATTCTGGGATCTCGCCGGATTACAAAGAGAGGAAAGTCGTCAGATCTCTCAGGGTGTTTTGATCGCCTGCTAAATGTAGCTCGGGACGGATTTCCTGTCGCTAAAAATCGGTTTAATTACGTAAACAGGGCAGGAATCTAATGAGAAGTAGAACATATAAAGCCAGGGTTGTGAAGAGCGTAAACCAGCTGACCCCAAATGCGTCCCTGAAGCCTCCTAACAAAGAGCTTTGTGGCACAGTCATCGGAAAACAATGGCCACATCTCAGGGCTCCAATCTGCGTAATCCCTCACGAGCACTTGGTCTTCATGGTTGGTGTCAGAAGTGGCTTTTTTTCCAAAACCAATTCTATGCTTAAATGGCACCAAGAGCCCTTCAGCCAGAGCCAGAGTCCTCTTCTTTATATAGTCTTAAATTGCACTATATCACACACTTAACCTACAATTCCGTCTGACGTCCAAGTATGCAGCAAACAAAACATTTAATTACCATCCGCTGCTGAAACGAGACGACACGACCGAGGCATCTATGCGATTCCACCATGATAATGATGGTCGATAAAAAAAAAGAAGTGGACGAGGAAGGAGAAACAACAGAGCTCAACCCAGAACGCCTGAGAGTGGTCGGGCCGACGTCCACCAGCAAATTAGCGCCTGAAGGATACGTTCTCCAAAACAACTTCAAGTCTGAACTTTGGCATGAAAACTATTCTTTTTAAAGCAAACAATGTCCGATAATCGGGAGGTTGGACGTCCAGAAAAGAAAGGCCAAAAGAATTAAAAAAAAAAGGCAACCAAAGGTGAATATTCAAATGTTTTCGAAGCAAATCTGTTTCCATGGAGCAGAAATTAGTTTGAATCCCAATGGCATAGTGGTATTTTGATCCTTTAGAAATAACTAAATAACCAAGATCTATATTCTCGATGACACTCAAACATCACGTTACTTCAATTAGCAGTTTTGATACTTTACTTTTACTACTTTTTACTTTGATTTTACTTCCAGATCTCATGAAATGGAACAGACACATAATGCAACGTTTTCATAAAAGGGCCATTGAACCATTATAAACAGAGAACAATCATGCATGTGGAATGTGTGTGTGTGTGTGTGTGTGTATACATTTGGATCCACTATAACGCCGTCCACAGCCCAGCAAACTGCGGCTGTAAAGACACTTTGCTGTGTCAAGCTAAGAACCCGACTAGACACTCGCACGTGCTCTCACACGCAAGCACACAGCTGGATTTCACATCAGCTTCCACCGTCATTATCCAAACTGTGAAAAACAAGCCCCAGACGCTACGTGTGTGTGTGTGTGTGTGTGTGTGTGTGTGTGTGTGTCTGACAGGCGTAGAGCGCTGACCTCCTTCACGCTGATGGAGTTTTTACAATTTGCAGAGGTCCCTCCCTCTAATTACCCGACATATTGTTCCTACGTAAAGACGTTCGCCCGAAACAGAAACAACTGGTTAGAGACGACAACTTTAGCCTAGTTCACAACTTCCTGAACCCGCGTGTCTCGACTTTTACCACCTCGACAAATACATTTCTGCGTTGACTTTCCAAATATCTAATAAAACCCGTGCCTTGCTCCGCAACAGCGAGATTCAAGTTTGATTGAGATCGACACCATTACTACACAAAAAGACACTTTGTGTCTTTGTGTCTTCAGGTTTTTCTGAAGCAATTTTAACAATTTTTGAATCTTTCAGAGATTGATCGAAAAAGTGCATTCTTATATTTCATATTAGATGGATAGATACTTAATCCCTCCGGAGATTTCCTTCCAGTTCACAGCAGACGATAGTTTCATAAAAACAAGAACAAAGTGCAAATAAAAAGAACAAAGTTCAAAGGATGACAAAGTGCAAATATAAAGAATATTGATCAAAGGAAATAACACAAAGAAAAGTGTTCAGAGGATGACTGATGTATTAAGTAAGTGATTTAGTTAAGGTTAAACCTGGTCAACAGCTAGAGCAACTCAGTCTATAATGTTTTGCTTTAAACACCCATAAAAAACCCAGGGTTTCACTCCAGAGTGTAGGGTCAGACAAACCTTAAGTCTTAAAACTTTCTGTTCGACATCTGGAAACGGCAGTTTGGCAAAACATTCTCAAACACGTTAAGTAGAGAGTTTATACAGGTTAGCAGTAAAATGGATTAGTGACTCATAATGGTTCAGTGTGAATTTAAAGAGACTTCTCTTGATTCCAATTCCACTTACTCTCAAAGGCATAACTCGCAGAGGAAAAAACGTTCTAAACAGTTTCCTAATGAATTTCAGAGCGGTGACTCAATAGAAGATGCCACACCTCACACAAGTGAAACTTGTCCATTAGCGTTCTTAGCCACTGCATATCTGCCACCATCAGTCCAGCGACGAAGGTGTAGCGTTCCACAATCTCACTGCCTTTCGACAGCCCTGTGTCGAGAGCAGAGTTTTTTCTTTGGAAGACGGACAAGTCCATGACACTATCCACACATGCTAGAGTGTTGCAGAGTTGCGCACAATGAGCCAGTATTCGACAATCATTAAACCGAAAGAATACTAAATGTTAAGAAAATAGTAGCTTTCCTCATTCAGACTTACCTTCTGAACCTCAGAGACTCCCAAACCAAATAATCTCCAGGCTGTTTTGCCTGCTGGGCGTATTAAAACAACGTTTTTCTGAACAGCTGACTACAGAAGTCCGTTTGATATTTGATGTTAGAAACCACTTCGGGCAGCCAAACGTGGTGCTAGAAAGCTCACCAGAACTTCACGACCAACATAAATCTTCAAACTTCACTTGCCAGTAAACACATTTCTTAGGTGTTATGCCACTTGGTCAAATTTGACTTTCAAAAACTGGAAAACAAGTTTCTGCGCGAGCTGATGCTTTTCACTTCCAACCTAAGCAAAGTGGATTTGAACTAGACCAGGTTTTGTGTGAGTGTGAAAGTGTGAGTGGAGAGCTACACATTCCTTCATTCTCCCTTTTCTGGGAGACTCTTTTGTTTTACGCTGGACTGGTATTTCTACTTTACTGTAGTGCCATTGGGTTTTCGAAAAAGTTCATCAAGTTCGTCACATGTTTTCTCAAAGTAAGTACTTTTGAATATTATGATAGTAGACTTGTGATATCAAACTGGACTTAAGTGCTTCACTGGTACTGTTGTGCTTAAATTCGAAGTACAAAAACCTTCATAAAAGTGATATTTCTCAAATATCGAATAGAAAAATGAGGCATAATTTAGCAGATTAATTAGAATAGTGGGCCGTTTACCCGGACTATAATTATGTCTGTTAAAAAAATGGGATAAAAAACCCTTTTAAGTAGTAATACATAAGATCAAATGCATTAGATAGTTGTTATAAGAGTGTATTTGGGACAGTATAAACTGAAGGGTCTCGGGCTGCAACAGTATGTTACATATGTGATTCTGGTTCCACAATTTTACACGATGGTTTTCTTTTCGTTGGGGCTTTAAAAAGTACTTTCTGTACTTCAGCTGTAAAAGAATCATTGTCTCCGACCCGCTGTCGTTAAGCATCATTACAGATTCTCGGCTTGATGAGGCTGGTAAACGGGCACATGATTACTATCACTTGTTTACTATCAGTGCAGACGATAATATAAAGAACAACCCTTAAAGCGTGGGGCAAAAAATAACTTGGTCTGCAAGCTATTTGGAGAATTTCGGGTTTTTGCCTTCAGCTCATGCATGTGCCTGGCCAACTTGCAAACAAAACAACAAGTTGTTAGGATAAACAAACTCGTCCATCATGCGGCTCGTAGACACAAACACCGGAGGCTGCGTCACACACTTGCATCGAGCCCATTGACTGCGAGAGGACTGGAGTGTCTGCAGGAAACCAAGACAAAGTGATGGTTGCTGCAGACTTAAATTTAGCTACGAGGAAACGGTGAACCTGATCTGTGGAGAGTTATGAGATCTAGAGCAACTCGCTTCAGACCTCTAGATTCCTAGGAAGTGGTGTCATAACATGATCTTAAGTTTATAATCCATGCGATTGTGTCTTCTCGTTTAGACTATTGTAACAGTTTATTTTCATGTGTTAAGGATCTGTCTCGCCTGCACTTCAAACAAAACTATGCAGGCAGAATTCTGAGCTGCTCTAGTAGGAGAACTCACATTTCCCCGATCCTTAAAACACTTTTAAAGCATGTATTTTAACTGTGTATTGTTTTTCATTGTTTAAGTGCTTTGTGACCCTGGTCTGAGAAAGGTGCTTTAAGAATAATAATTATTTACTTTCTTACTAAATTAATAAAACTATTGTTATCAGCAAAAAGTCACTTAATGGGAAGAAAGGATTGTTGGAAAAATCTACAACGGAAAAAGGCATTACAACTCTGTCAATTCATTTTGAGATCCAAGAAATACTCAATTAACCCAAAAAAATGTCCTTAACAAGTTACATGAATAGTTGAACAACAAATAAAGAACAAAAGGCTAAGAAACTAAAGTCAATGAACCAGATGAGGCCTTGGGCCTACTCTTCTGGACTGGACCGGGCTCTAACCGGTTTGTTTTGCTTTTCAAACTAGTAAGGTACGTCGTTTTTACAAGTTACCTAGTGACGGCCACCAATAGGCCAGGATCACGGCCCTAAGGAGTCACCGGCACAACTACTAAAACAAAAAACGAAATCCCGCCATTTAAAAAAAAACACAACTGGAAGTGTACTGTATTTTGGTCCGAAAAGTTGTTTCTGGTAAGAAAACCATTGTATCCTACTTTTGTTTTTGTTTTGAGGTTCTATGTTATGACGGCTCCACCCACAGGGGCCGATGGAAACATAACACAACAGAGAAGTTGAATCGAATGGAGCACGAACTGTGTATAGATAAAGAACCATAAATGGTCGAAGACTACTCGCCCTCGCCAACTTCTAGGTAACAATAATAAAAAAAAACTTCCATCTCTGAGGTCTCCATTTTTAACAACAAAACAATACAATTCTCCTTTAAAGAATTTTCCTCAAGTGGGAACATTTTCAGAATCAGAAACTTCTATTGCCAGAGTTGTAAACACAACATAGGAATTTGTGTCTCTACAATGAAGTCGATTTTAAACAAGGAAGGGCAATATACAAAAAAAATAAAAAATTATCACAAAATACTTTTATGTTTCATTAAGAAGGATTTTTTGATGATTGATATTGAAATATTTAGCAAAACTACAACTGTTGAAACCCAGAACTGATGTCACATGACTGTTTCAATTTGAGAAAACTTGACCCGATACACGTGGAAAGAGACATTAACCCTAAATAAAGAAACGTATTAATTCTATATTGGACATTAATGGCGGACACAGACCATTTCTTTGTATCCTTCTCTAGGGGTTGCTTCTTGAACCTCCACATCTGGTTACAAGCCAACAGCTCCGTCACACTGCGGGTCACAGTTGCTCGGATCCAGAACCCGAAACTTTTATGACACCATTTCCGACACAAAACAGATTCTCTAATTTGGCTCTGATCTCACATCACAGGCCTGGAACGTAGCGCCGAGGCCGTAGCTTCGCCCGGGCTAAGCTAGCAGCACCAGTGCGATGGAAAGATGAGACCACAGACAGATTTATGGTAATAACACAGGCATTAGAGGTGTGTAAGCTGCAGGCATGCTGCTTATTTGGTTATGTAAGGAGCCAAGCCGCACTAGGGCCGAGCCGGGTCTTGAATCTAAAGCCTTGTTTTGAGAAATCCTCGGTATTTCCACTGTCAAATGCAAACATGTGTTCAGCACATGGTTGACTAAAAACATAAATGCCCCCCCCCCCCTCCCTTTTCTGCTCTCAGCGCGGCACCATAAACTGGGTCATCAGCACAAACCCACCATCTGTCAAAGATCTTGAGCCTTTGGTTTCACATTCCTCCACAGTGGGGACCCCCCGCCACCCCAAGCACATGTGAGCGGACCCGAAGCACCACGCCGGGGCCTCTGAACCGCCGAGCCATGAGGCAAACTTCTGTCAACAGGCCGCCCAAATGGAGGACCTGGTGGACAGCCTTGTGGGACAACCCTTGACGGCTGACTTAGTTAGCACAGCGGGTCCAGTTGGTGCTCATTTAGCTGATCATCGCCCGGAGACTTGCTGACATCGGCAGAACGTATAGGGATTCAGAAACTAAACTATCTAGGAAAGTTGATTCCAAACACGAATTGAACATTATGGTATCATCATGTGGATGTTTTCTTCTCTCCCACAGTGTAATTTTGCTAAATCCATGACTGGAAAACCATCCAATAGTTGAAGGTGAAATTGATCGGAATTAGAGTGAATGGAAGGTAAAAGCTTTTTGATTTACGAGGGATCAAGAGAACAGAAGCGGTCGACTTAAGGTGTGTCTGGGAAAGCGTTTAAGAGGAGCTTTGAGGGTGAGCCCAGGCGTCTCTGAGACGAAGACTCTTGGTGTTGGCTCTTCTCTGGACCGAAGGTTCTGAACTAAATGATCCCGATGGATACAGCTCTCCGGAGTTAGTGACCTTGAGTGTGTTGAACAAATGTGCGCATGTCAAACTTGATCCTTAGTTTGATCCGAATCCAAAACTTTACAAACTAAAATTTTTACAGACATAAAGCAAAGCTTTAATAAAAACAAGGCCACTGGCGTTATGTATCGAGACAAGAGGGAATGACTCGAAAATGGCAAACAAACAAAAATAAATCTATTTTTTGCTTAAGACATAGTAAGTAAGTAAGTAAGTAATATTTATTTATATAGCGCTTTTCGAGACCAGGGTCACAAAGCGCTTTAACAAACAAAACAATACTCAAAAAAGTACATACTTTAAAGATCAAGATAATACTGAGAACAACACAGGAGTTCGAGAAAATCAAGGAAAAGCCTGAACAAATAGAAACGGCTTAAGATGTTTCTTAAAGGAGTCAGTAGATCCATCAAGCGCTAAGAGAGAGAGAAGATCGTTCCAAAGCTTAGGAGCAACAGCCTGAAAAGATTTCTCTCCTCTGGTCCTGAGCCGTGTTCAGGAACCATAAGTAAATTCTGATCCGCAGACCTCAGAGCCCGAGCTGGGGTGTAAGGCTCTATAAACTTCTAAAGTTCCCTCTTGGCTCAACACATCAAGCCTGTGACTGCCCTGTAACACATTTCTGCTCATCAATAATTAATATTTATGCCCTTTTAATGTGAAATCTGTGTGAATATTGTCGGGAAAACGCATACATCAATTGTTTATAATGAATAATACATTGTTTAAATACTGCGGACACATAGAATACTAGCTTATGAGTGTCACTGACTACAAGTGATACAAAAATGTATTTTGGACTGGATTCGTAGAGATAAAGTGAGAAGTAGTAGTACTTTTCATTCCAAGATGAGAAAACATTTTTGCATCTTTTGTATCTGCTAAAGGCAACACACAATAGATCGATCTATCGATACTGTATAAATCCCTTTGGAGAGATCCTTCGGGAAATTAGGTTTCCAGTTAACAGCAGACGATAGAAGGTAGAGAAGTTTAATAAAAGCTAGAACAAGAACAAAGTGCAAAGAAAAAAAACGAAGTGCAAATTTAAAGAGGATAGATCATAGGAGATAAACACGAATATCTTAAAAGGATATAAATATTAACATAGAATAACAACATCCCTATGCCCCCAAACTTAGAGTCATAAAGTCTAATAGAACGAGGAATGAATGACTCCCTGAGTCTATTAGTGTTGCATCATGGGAGGACCGTGTCCTGCTCTATCTGGGTGTTCAGAAGACGACTGTCATCATCCATGATGGACAGTAGTTTGTTCAAAGACTTCAACGTTTAATACAAGTTAAAAAGTTTTAATTTCTCAAGTAGAAACAAAAAAATGCTGTTAAATATCATAAATGGTTACATTGATATAAAGTAATATTTCGTTTTAAAGCCTACTTTTTTAAGTTAGAAAACTTTAAAATGAACGAGAAAAAACTACTTCTGTAGGTGGCAGTGAAAAAAAAGCCATTTATTCAAATGTAATAAATTAATTGCAAATGTTTTAGATTACGTTCAGTTAGACTAGCAAGTAAGTGTCCTGGTATCTGACTTTATCACACATAAAGCATGAGGACGGCCTCTCGTTTTATAGTATGTCTCAAAGGTTGAACTTTGACTCATGGGTCAAGATGAAAGTCTTCTTCACTCACCGTCAAGGAGACAGATCTTCGGGGCGCACAAGCACTGCAGCACATCCAGGAAGGCGCCTCTCGTCACCACGCAGTTGTTGACTCTGAAACAACGACCATATTCAATGAATTAAGAATTGATTATTTGGACATTCTCTAATACTAAATAAAAACTACCATGATAATGATTCTATTCAAGCCTTTGAGTTATGTGTCCTTCAGCATCACAGTTTGATAAAAAGCTCCTTTAATAAAACTTTTTTTTTTAAAAATCCCCCAAAATCCGGTCTGTTAGGACAAATCCGTGACTGTGCAGCCTCCGGTCACCGATCATCCCTGTCCATCACAGGCGAGGGCTCGTTCCTGAGACGCTCACTTGTGCCTTCGAATATTAAATGATGTTGTGGTCCGACTGAAATGACGATGGGTGTTTATTTTTGGGATAGATTATCAGCGTGATCTCGATGAGGGAATCGGAAAATGATCACTTCATTATTTTAACTGCCAAGAGAAGACAGCGGCATTCAGTCTTGAGGCACTGTGAGTAATAGATTCACCAGATAAAACGTGGAATTCTCAGTTCACAGCAGACCATAGAAGGTAGAGACGTTTAAAAGCAAAGAACAAAGCGCGAATAAAAGAAAAACAAAGTGCAAAGAGATAACAAAGTGCAATTATAAAGAGGATAGATCAAAGAAGAACCATACAAATATCTTAAAAGGATACAAAGATTAACATAGAATCAATCATCCCTTCACTCCCCCCATTATGAGTCATAAAGTCTAATAGAACGAGGAATGAATGAATCCCTGAGTCCATTAGTGTTGCATCATGGGAGGAGTGTTCGTGCTCCATCGGTGTGTTCAGAGGATGACATGGAATTAGGCTGAAGAACTGCTGGGTAGAGATTCTGGCCTAGTAGTTCAACAATGGATCATCTAAAAAACACAACAAGGCAAAAGTTGTGTTGCTTGATAAGGAAGCATAGGCTACGACAACTATGACTGGGACTGTTCTTCCTACAGGTTTTCTCGATAAGATTAGATGTACTTTATTAACCCTCTGGAGATCTGCTTCGGGTAATTAGGTTTCCAGTTCATAGCAGACGATAGACGGTAGAGCAAGTTTCATAAGAACAAGAACAAAGTGCAAATACAAAGAACAAAGTTCAAAGAGATAACAAATTGCAAATATAAAGTTCTCCTGCCCCCAAACTCAGGAGTTTTACAGTCAAATAGCACAAGGAATGAAATGAGGCCCTGAGTCTATTGGTCTTGCATCTGTGGTGGTCTTTCTAAAAACTCCACACAGTCAAGTTGCCTCACTTTGGAACTCTTTGATTATCTCTTCTTCCTGTCGATACTCATTAAATGTCCATGATATTTGTGTTGTTTTCCGAATAAACGCAAATAATCCAGACAAAATGCATTAGAACAAAATAGTATATAAGAAGCTTTCAGAGCAAAATGCAACATTATTAATTAAAAGATAAACAATGGGAAAATTGTAAATATGCTAACAAAAAATGCAACTTGCATAATATCTCAATCTCTTTTTGCTTCTTCTTTCGTTCTTCTGAGATACTTTTGAGGTCCCTTATCTACGGAGCCCCAGAGGCAGTACAATTCCTGGCTGAGCTGGAGAGAAACTCTTCAGGAGCCATGAATGCTGATAAGACACTCTCGGCCAATAATATTGACCTCACTTACAGAATGCTCATGATCATTAGATACCAATGTTCACGAGATACGATTATCACAAGGTGCAAAAAATACTTTAATATATACATTTGAGATTTACAAATGTGTATATAACTAATAGTAAGTATGATTTTGATGTTGCATTTTCATTCGTTGAGGCTCAATTTATCATAATTGTCTTTATTGACGGTTTCATATGATAGTTCATGTAATTGTTTTAACATTTATTTTAACGTTACAGAGAAGTTCATTTCATGATGTTTTCCATCCTTTGAAGGGTTATGTGACTGTGATGGTCTGAGAGGATCCACGAGCAGTCACTTCCCAAAACAAAACCCTTCTGTTTCTACACACGAGTGACCGAATGTGTACTTAGATTTGCGGTCGGTTGTTGTAAACGGGCCAAGCGTGACCGTCACATGAGGCGCCCCCCGGCTGAGGTTTAAGCTCCTCACATAAACCCGGTGAAAGTTAGAAGATACTGGACCCTGACATCACACAAACATGGCGGAGAATCCACGGTGAATGAAGAGGAAGGACTGGTGTGTGTGTGTGTGTGTGTGTGTGTGTTTGTGTGTCTCCATGTGTCTGTGTGTGTGTGGGGTTTCAATCAAGGGTACGGTCGCTCTGCTGTGACAGCGCACAAATGTGTGTGTGTAAGAACAAGAGGGACTGTGTGCGATCTTGACGTCACGTTTCATCGCTCGGAGATTAATTACACACACGGCCGCACATCTCTTACACACACACACACACACACACACACACACACACGCCAAGATACGCACACATAAAGAACTGAGAAAGTCTATTCTTCACACTTGACACACACGCTTTCTAGCCTCAACTAACACACATAAAAACACACACACCTACACCCACAGACGTGTGTATGAATATATATGCATAACTACACACAATATGCGTAACAACACATTTAGAGACACACGTCCCAAGGGTTCAATAAAGTTCTATCTAACTAGTGTATGAATACACACATGTACTGTAAGTAATTCCGCTCTCATATATACACACACACAGTCAAAAACACATGTGCATAGAGACGCAGACACACACCAAACTTACATGCACACACACAAGCGCACAAGTAAACACACGTTTGTACACTTATACACACACACAAGTAAACAAACACGTGTACACTTATACAAGCACAAGTAAACGTACACGTATACACTCATGAACATGCACACACGCAAACAGACACCAGTAAACACGTGTGTAGATTTAAACACACACAAGTGTGTAAACTCATACACGCACAAGTAAACAGATGTGTTTACACTTATATACACACACAAGTAAACACTTGTGTATACACTTATAAGCACGCACAAGTAAACACATGCATGTACACTTCTACACACAAAAAATAAACACACATGTGTACAATCATATATACACACACAAGTAAACACAGGTGTGTACACTTATACACACACAAGTAAACACATGCATGTACACTTCTACACACACAAATAAACACACATGTGTACAATCATATATACAAACACAAGTAAACACATGTGTGTACACTTCTACACACACACAAGTAAACACATGCGTGTACACTTCTACACACACAAATGGACACACGTGTACACTCATATATACACACACACAAGTAAACACATGTGTGTACACTTCTACACACACAAGTAAACACATGCATGTACACTTCTACACACACAAATAAACACAAATGTGTACACTCATATATACATAAACACAAGTAAACACACATGTGTACACTTATACACACACAAGTAAAGTAAACACATGTGTACACTCATATGTACACACGTGCGTACACTCATATATTCACGCACAGAAGTACACACGTGCGTACACTCATATATTCACGCACACAAGTAAACAAAAATGTGTACACTTATACACACTAAAATAAACACACGTGTACACTCATATATACAAACACACACAAGTAAACACACATGTGTACACTCATATATACACACACAGAAGTAAACACATGTGCATACACTTATACACACACAAGTAAACACTCATACACACACACACACAAGTAAACACACATGTGTACACTTATACACACACAAGTAAAGTAAACAGATGTGTACACTCATATGTACACACACAGAAGTACACACGTGCGTACACTCATATATTCACACGCACAAGTAAACAAACATGTGTACACTTATACACACTAAAATAAACACACATGTACACTCATATATACAAACACACACAAGTAAACAGACATGTGTACACTCATATATACACACACAGAAGTTAACACACGTGTATACACTTATACACACACAAGTAAACACTCATACACACACACACACAAGTAAACACACATGTGTACACTTATACACACACAAGTAAAGTAAACACATGTGTACACTCATATGTACACACACAGAAGTACACACGTGCGTACACTCATATATTCACGCGCACAAGTAAACAAACATGTGTACACTTATACACACTAAAATAAACACACGTAAACACTCATATATACAAACACACACAAGTAAACACACATGTGTACACTCATATATACACACACAGAAGTAAACACACGTGCGTACACTTATACACACACAAGTAAAAACTCATACACACACACACACAAGTAAACACACATGTGTACACTTATACACACACAAGTAAAGTAAACACATGTGTACACTCATATGTACACACACAGAAGTACACACGTGCGTACACTCATACAGTATATTCACGCGCACAAGTAAACAAACATGTGTACACTTATACACACTAAAATAAACACACGTGTACACTCGTATATACAAACACACACAAGTAAACACACATGTGTACACTCATATATACACACACAGAAGTAAACACACGTGCATACACTTATAAACACACAAGTAAACACTCATACACACACACACACAAGTAAACACACATGTGTACACTTATACACACACAAGTAAAGTAAACACATGTGTACACTCATATGTACACACACAGAAGTACACACGTGCGTACACTCATATATTCACGCACAGAAGTACACACGTGCGTACACTCATATATTCACGCGCACAAGTAAACAAACATGTGTACACTTATACACACACAAGTAAAGTAAACACATGTGTACACTCATATGTACACACGTGCGTACACTCATATATTCACGCGCACAAGTAAACAAACATGTGTACACTTATACACACTAAAATAAACACACGTGTACACTCGTATATACAAACACACACAAGTAAACACACATGTGTACACTCATATATACACACACAGAAGTAAACACACGTGCGTACACTTATACACACACAAGTAAACACTCAAACACACACACACACAAGTAAACACATGCGTGTACACTTATACACACATGTACACACAAGTAATTGGATTTGTCCACACACATACTGTATACGTACTGTATGTACACAAACTAATACACACACACACCTACACACAGTCAAACGCACGTGTGGAGTAGATAATGTGCTCAGACTCTGGAATGAGGGCAATCAGAGAATCCTTGGATTAAAAAGATGCAACTATTGTCATCAGCTCAGTATCTAAATAGTTGCTCGGATCACAAGATAGCGTTCTTTAAAATCCAGCACGTTGACTTGTGTGTCACTGATCCGATCAAACAGACGGACGCTGGAGTCGCTCCGGCGAGCAAGAATGCTCCTCGTCATCTTAATAACGGCTCATCAGTGGAACCAAGCGGAGCCGAGAGCGACCCGGAGTTATCTGGCCCACAGTGTCGGAGCAGAGGAGACTGACCTCTGCCAGGCGGGACCCGGGCGACACCCTTATCTCAGGACTCATCTCCGGGCCCTGATTTTGAGTGAGAGGTCCAGCAGTCCAGGGAGAAAATGAGGGGAATCTACAGAGGGGTTTGGGAGGGGGGGGTGGGGGGCGCACAGCAGGCGGTCTCTTTGAAATGCAAGCCCGGGCAGGACACGGAGCGGACACGGACCGGGAGGGGGGATGACCGGTGAGACAAGGAGTCTTTCTTCTCGGCAGGGACATGAAAGAGCAGGAGGGATGCTTATCTGAGCGCGAGTGTGTCTAGGATTACCGTGAGGCGAGCCACATTCGCTGGTGGAGAGCGCTGCCAAGGCCGTTTCCTGCTGGCAGGGGTCTGTGGGAGTCCGACTGGTAGGATCGCAGCAGGAAGAGAACCTGGACACGGAACCACAGTTTAGATTTAGAACACAAACTTTTGATGCTAAAATAATGTTTCTTGACAACAAGTGTTGGTGGCAAACTGATGACAGAACAATCTTTACACTAGAATGCATACCTCTGCCAAGGAACAAAACAAACAACATTTCTTTGATAGTTCTTAGGGGTGTGTAAAGGCAGGAATCCGGCGATACGATACGTATCACAACACAGGTGCGATGTATTTGTAGTATTTGTCGAGTACTTGACTCTGGTGTTGTAGTATTTACAGACCACATGACTCTTGACGAAGTCGTAACTGCTTTCATTTGTTTTTAAAACCAAAATATGTCCAAACATCAGCTTTAAAAGCTGCTGGAGTCGACTGTATCCTCTTGTCCTCAGTCATCGCTGGGATCTCGTAGGATTTGTAGTGACTCATGTCTTCTGGAAGCGGAAAGTTTAATTGCAAAAAAACCCTGTTAATATTTGCATCTTAATTGTTAAATAAACTAAAAAGTCTAATGTAATTTTATACACATTTTATGTAAATATAAACTATAAAATAACTATCATAGAAAATAAAATAAGTAAGTAAAGGTTGTTTGTAAAGCACCTTTCTAGACCAGGGTCACAAAGCGCTTAAACAATCAGGTCTTGAGATTTTTCTTAAAGGAGTCAGTAGATCATCAAACACAGAGATTGATCCAAAAAAGCAACAGTCTGGAAGAATTTCTCTCCTCTGGTCCTGAAGCGTGTTCAGGAACCATCAGTAGATTCTGATCCACAGACCTCAGAGCCCGAGCTGGGGTGTAAGGCTGGATCAGATCACTGATGGAAGGTCTGACCATGAATAGATCTGAAAGTAAGAACTAGAATTTTAAAGTTGATCCTGAAAGAAACTGGCAGCCAGTGAAGAGTTTTAAGGATCGGGGGAAATGTGAGTTCTTCTACTAGAGCAGGTCAGAATTCTGGCTTCAGAGTTTTGTATTAACTGCAGGTGAGACGGATCCTTCTTGTGCACAGTATATTGTAAGTTTTGGAATAAATATATCAAGCTGTTTCTTTTTATCTGTATTTTCTTTCATTTTCAGTCACATATATACATATATACATATATATATAATATATATATATATATATATATATTGAGATTTATTGTTGATAAAATGTTTCAATATATCAAATACTGCAGGTATAATGATATACCACCCTCTTAGCTAGTTTGTAACAGAGCAGTTTTTAAATCAAGTTTTTTGATCAATAACTACATTTTTCTGAAAATTAATTAAGTACTATTCATTTGTTTTGGTCATTTCTCTAACAGACGGGTTGACAAGTCAATCACATATGGCTAAGCTAAGTTAAAAATATTGTATTTTTAATACTAATATTAATATAATCCATCCTATCTTGGATCTAATGGTGATCTGCTGACTCAGCACCATCTCTCAGCTCCACCTGCGTGTCTCGCTCCATCCTGGACGGTGACAAGTGTGCGATGGAGTCGCTCGACAGCAGATGTCCTGGTGGTTGAAAGTGTTCAAAGCCCGGGACGCTGGCTGGCTGGCTGGCTGGGGTGTATTCTGGGCCTCTGTAAGTATACTCTTTAAGCCCGGGCCTCGGCCACAGACCAGTAGGAAGCCATTCATTACGCTCTGCAGAGAAGGCAACATGGGGAAAAACCAGGCTGACCACGTAGCACCAAGCTTGGCCGCCGAGTCTTGGCCTACCCCCTTGTGTTCTCCTGCAGTCTCTCCACACCCAGGGCAACACCCACTGTCTCCAGGAAAACAGCTCCGAGGAGGACCATGCTCCTCTTTCCTCTCACACCTTTTTTATCCAGAGTTGGAATCAGATATTTTTGGTAAATGAGTCATTCTACGGTGACGGTATAGAATCAAATCTACACCAACATCACCAGCTAGTAGTGTTTTGACACTATTTCAATTTTTTTTTGTAATAGATCTCATCAATCAAACGAGGCAGCTGTCAAACCAGGAATTATGTCCAGATCACAATCCAGTATCACGCTATGGAGACAAAGCTAAAAATATTGTGAGTAAGAATTCCACGTTCAGGGAAGATGTGCGTGAGAAATAGATGTTAGATTTTAATGTTTTATGAGTCCAGAGTTAAGTTAGACATTTACCTTTAAATTAGAGGGATTTCTGAACTTCCGATGAAACAATAGCAACATTTTCTACAAGCAATCTGAAGTATTCTAAGACGGCTACCAGGATCAATCAGGCAAACTCCATATATTCATTTTATGACCTTCAAACCAGGCCTGGGCAACGTGTGCACTTGCAGAACTTAAGCTGTGTTGATGTGGCCCTTGAGAAGTCAAAGATCATGTGGAAACTAACAATTCATTTCTATTGTATATTACTAGTCTCTAAATATGTTTTTTTGTGTGTTTATTGACCCTCAAAATGACTGAATTAATTAAGAAAAATATTTGGAAAAAAGTACTTTTATATTGGAATATGTTTGCATATTCACCTGTATTTCAAAATTTAAATGGATACCATTTGTAGATTCAATTAAAAAAAGGGATTTAAAATTCATCACAACTAGATCACCTGCAACATATATGATTTTTATATATATATATACGGTATTAGAACTGGAAATTACAAGGTTAATACAGAAATTAATTCAATACAATTAAGAGCAGAAGAGCTGAATATGTGTTGAAGAACAATTATTAAATAACATTTTTTTTTTAATGAAAACTCTCGATTAATTTTTCAAATTGTAAAATACTATTTATTTTATCAAATACAATTACATTTTCTGTTTTTTTAATTTTTTTAAATGAATTAAGAATATCCTCTCTATCTACATAAAATTACGTAAAAGTACTTTAGGTTTTTTGTGCGTTTTCTTTAACAAACTGGGTTTAAAATAAAGGCTATTTAAGTCCGTATGTTTGTTCTGCACAAGCAGCCAGAGCTTGAATGAACGTCTATTTAGAAACAGACCATCTCCGGACAACCCTTAAAAAAAGTCAGAATGACTGACAGGGCGGTTTCCAGCGAGTGGCATCACTCAAGAGTCCGGTGGAGCCATTACTACAAAACTCAAGCTCCGACCCCGACACTGGCTGGATGTCGGAGGAAGCCGCACGTCTTCATTCCCTGTCATTCCGACTTCCCAGTTACACCTCATCCACCAGACTGGGAAGTCCCAGCACGGGAGACGCTTGCCGACGTACTCCGGCCCCGACATGGAGAGGAGCTGGAATATTTATAGAAGATGCTGCCTCCCTGTTCCGCCTCCCGAGCGGTGGAGACGTAAACTCCATGTGGGAAGAGAGAGAGAAAATCGGATAAAGGTCAAATCCACCGGCGGGAAAACTATTTAACACTTTCTTGAATCTTCAACACAAAGACGGTGGATGGATCTTAAACTCGAAGGTGTTAAACGTTCCGTTAATAAAAGTACTGGAGTGGGAGTGGGACGGACACTCGACCCGAGCGTCTATTTTTATGTGTGAACGAATGTTGCGACAAGCCTTCCTCTTTGGGACGGCAGAAAATAGCGGCGGTGAATGTGAGGTCCCTTCAGACTCTGTTATCAACGAGCTCCGCTGTCCCTCCCACTGCCGCAACCACCGGCTGACCACACACTGCAGCCAGTGCGCGCACATACACACACACTTACACACACAAACAAGTGTAGGATCTGCGTGTTGTTTTTTTTTTTCTGGTCCAAGTCATGCACTGGATTTTCTGGAGGATCAGACTCAAGACAACGTTTTTCTCAATCAGTCCGTTTCTTAGTGATTAAAGTCCAACTTCTGACTCACTCAGTTTCGTCATCTCAATAAAGTTCATTTCAAATGGAAGACACACCCAAGTTAAACATCTTATTTTAATATTTATGTCGAACAAGTGGTTTTGTTCTGTTGAATATTAGGGAAAGTTATGCTTTGGTGATATATTTTTTGTATTTTTGGCAGCTTTAAAACAAGTTGAATTATTTAATAATTTTTTGCTGATTATTCCCTTATTGTAAGTAAGTAAGTAAGTAATATTTATTTATATAGCGCTTTTCCAGACCAGGGTCACAAAGCGCTCTAACAATCAAAACAATACTCAAAAAAGTATATACTTTAAAGATCAAGATAATACAACACAAGAGTTCCAGAAAATCAAGGAAAAGCCTGAACCAATAGAAACGTCTTAAGATGTTTCTTAAAGGAGTCAGTAGATCCATCAAGCGCAAAGAGAGAGGAAGATCGTTCCAAAGCTTAGGAGCAACAGCCTGAAAAGATTTCTCTCTGGTCCTGAGCCGTGTGCGTGGAACCATAAGTAGATTCTGATCCACAGACCTCAGAGCCCGAGCTGGGGTGTAAGGCTGGATCAGATCAGTGATGTAAGGAGGAGTCTGACCATGAATAGATCTGAAAGTAAGAACCAGAATTTTAAGGTTGATCCTGAAAGAAACTGGAAGCCAGTGAAGAGTTTTAAGGTTCGGAGAAATGTGAGTTCTTCTACTAGAGCGGGTTAGAATTCTCGCTGCATTATTGGGGGGGGTCACACAGGGCTGGGGTCTATCCCAGTCTCTTAGGGCGACAGGAGAGGGACACCCTGAACAGATCACCAGGCCTCTCGCAAGACACACACAAACGTTTGCGCACACACACTTGTGAGTAAATGTTTGTGATTTCCAATCTTCCACTTGATATAAATACTTAAATGGAGCAAATTCTATTAATTTGTATTATTTATTTTACTAATAAACAACAACAAATATAAATTTTAACGTATAAAAATTCTTTATCACAGTTCAATTGTTGTGGAAAGATTAATTAATTTAACCCAAAAATAGTTATATTATATTTAAATTATATTTTATTAAAAAAAAATGCAGCCTGATCACAACGTTTTGAAGAACATCTCCCCCACCTTTATGTTTGACACACACTATATTCAAAGTGTTACCGTAACAGGCTAACTAGCTAGCATTGGTGTATTTTGGTAAAGTCAAGCTACCTCTAGATATCAATACAGATTCAGGATAAAATGTGGACTAGCTAGGATGAGTCACATGACCCTGATCCTTCAAAAATGGATCAGCACCATCTCTGCTATCTCGATGGTTTTCTGCACAAAGAGAATTCTCTTCGCTTCAAGTTCAAACACCGACGAAGCTTTTCACCGTCGACTTGCTGAGCAGCATTTTACGAGCAGGTCGTAATCAGACGTGTTTAATGAGTTTAGGAAAAGTCTGCAGGGTGGTACGGCCCGTCTGAGGAGCGCTGATGGTTTCCAGCTCTGTACTTGGACCGCTAACACTGGTTCCTTGACAATAACAGAGGAAGTCGCTTCTCCTCTAACAGCAAACATCTGTTACCACATGGACACAAACCTACACACACAGTTTTGACGGCCAAACACAACAGTGTTCTCCATGGACACACCTTTGTCTTTTGTCGCTCTTCTCCTGAAGGTGTTAACAACACCTGTCCATGACTTCAATAAGAACAAATAAATCCACTAAAATATTCAAGAATCCTATCAGATAAAATCTCAAAGTCTTTCAAATAACAGGAACTAAATAAGTCTCGGTGAATGATTAGTTAATTCTGATTTCAAGACATTTCTTTAGTTCGCAGTCATTTTATTTTGAAAAGATAAACCAGAAGAGAAGCGATGTGATTCAGTCTAACTTAGCAGACCCGGATGACGGTTCCATCCCACAATGCCTTTCTACACATTACTCCATTTAGTGACGGCTGATTGGTCGCTCACAATACTTTATATTCATTTTTGTATCCTTTTCTTTGTGTTATTTCCCTTGAACGATGTTCTATATTTTCTGGAACTCCTGTGTTGTTCTCAGTGTTATCTTGACCTTTAAAGTATATACTTTATTGAATATTGTTTTGATTGTTCAAGCGCTTTGTGACCCTGGTCTGGAAAAGCGCTATATAAATACAAATTACTTACTTACTTACTAACTATATATTTGCACTTTGTCATCCCTTGCCCTTTGTTCTTTTTATTGCCCTTGGTTCTTGTTTTATGAAACTATTGTATGCCGTTACCTGTGAACCCAATTTCCCGAAGTAGATCTCAAGAGGGATTAATAAAGCCCATCCATCCATCGATCTATGATCTATCTATCATATATCCCTCCCTCCCTCCCTCCCTCCATCTATTTCTGTTCTCTGTTGGGTTGGGTTGTTTAGAGGGAATGCATCTGGTATGTATTGTTAAGATTGCAAGTTCAAATAAATGTTGTTTAACTAACCAAGTGATATATCAAATAGTCACTATTGTGCGGATCTGTAACTGTGTGAGTCCTCGCCTAATATAAGTGTCTTATAAACTTGCAAACCACTGAATACATTTAAATTATCATGTAGATTACTGACCTCTCTGTTAATGTTTCAGAGAGCAGGGAGAGAGTATCAGGTAAAGGGAAAGGAAGCACAAGGGGAGCAGAAGACCTACATGAAGATCCAAATATATACACTTTTAATGACATTTAAACCCTGTTTATTAATTATTCCAGAGTTACAGCCCATTTTTGCCAATTGTAAGGGGGCGCAAAGGGGGTCAAGGAGACCCAAATGCGCGCATGAATGCTCCTCCCATGATGCAATACTAATAGACTCAGGGACTCATTCATTCCTCGTGGCATTAGATTGTTTAATTCTGAATCTGGGGGCAGGAGTGAAATGATGATGATATTCTATGTTAATCTTTGTATCCTTTTTCCTTTGTATCCTCTTCTTTGCGTTATTTCGGACGATTCATTCATTTAACCTGAAAATAGTTATATTATATTTAAATTATATTTTATTTGAATAATGCAGCCTGATCACAACGTTTTGAAGAACATCTCCCCCACCTTTATGTTTGACACACACTATATTCAGAGTGGTACCATAACACAGGATGAGAGACAGGCTAACTAGCTAGCATTGGTGTATCCGAGTAAAGTCAAGGTACCTCTAGATATCAATAGATTCAGGATAAAATGTGGACTAGCTAGGATGACTGTCACATGACAGTCCAGCTCTTTTTGCCAATTGTAAGGGGGCGCAAAGGGGGTCAAGGAGACCCAAATGCATGCACGAATGCTCCTCCCATGATGCAACACTAATAGACTCAGGGACTCATCCATTCCTCGTGCCATTAGATTGTTTAATTCTGAATCTGGGGGCAGGAGTGAAATGATGATGATATTCTATGTTCA
The DNA here is from genome assembly GCF_982586985.1 of Callionymus lyra. Classification (NCBI taxonomy): domain Eukaryota; kingdom Metazoa; phylum Chordata; class Actinopteri; order Syngnathiformes; family Callionymidae; genus Callionymus; species Callionymus lyra. Next base: position 8,812,083 of record NC_141828.1, read on the forward strand.
TCTTTGTATCCTTTTTCCTTTGTATACTTTTCTTTGCGTTATTTCCCTTGATCGATGTTCTTTATATTTGCACTTTGCCATCCTTTGCCCTTTGTTCTTTTTATTGCACTTTGTTCTTGTTTTATGAAACTATCATCTACTGTTACCTGTGAACCCAACTTCCCGAAGTAGATCTCAAGAGGGATTAATAAAGTCCATCCATCCATCTATCATCTATTATCTATCATCTATCATCAATCCATCTATAAAATTAAACTGTATCAATGATAAAATGAAGATTTGTAATCGATCTAAGTGGGACTTTCCAGTGAAAGGATCTTCTATGGCTTTGAAATAAATGTCACACAAAGATACCAAAAAAATTCCATAAACACTTCGCGAGGGAAGGGTCGGGTGGAAATGTAGGGTCAAGGGTCCGGCGTCCACTCCGTGTTTGACTATAAATCAGAATGTTGATGTAAAGTTGACCTGAACTACTGGGAATGTTTACAAAGCTGCAGAGCGACACAAGAGTGGAGTCGACGAGACTCCAGCACCTGCTGGAACATCAGGACGTGACGGTGGAACACACCAGTAGCACCGACATCCACACGAACAGGAGGAGATTTGAAAAAGTGTCCGAGGGTAGGAAATGAATGTGAAACAGACAGATCAGGACACATCTGGACTAACTCCACGCCGCTGCCACGACAGGAAGCTGCACTCTCTCTCCCTGAAGCGACCTCGAACTAGACCCGGGTGCTATCAAGATGAGGCGACCCCGCCGCACGCTCTCGCGTCCGCAACCGAAGGCCTGGGAAAGTCCCTTCGGCCTCCGCCTTCTGGCGCGAGTGTTGATATTACCGGCAGAGAGTTTGGTCGTGTTTGTCGGAGTGTGATGACAGAACTAAACACTGGTATTTACTCAGCGATAACCGCCTTGTCTGGACAGGCTCGGCGAGGAAGCGGGGAGTGTGGGACTGAGAGATAGTGGCCTGAGAGTCCATAAACTGATGTTTTTCTTCAGATAATCTGGACTGTACTCTGGACCGACCTGTATATTTTAATGCGTCAGCAATTATGTGTACAAATATATTTATTTAAGGAATTTGTTCTGTCAAAGTCAAAGTTTTTTACCAACTGTAAGATAAAACCTTTATGGGGTTCATGATACTTAAATGAACAGTAAGAAGCTTTTAAAACATTTAACAAGAATATACTACACACACGTTTGGAGTCCTGTGAAATAAGCTCCTTGGCTGAGGTATGTGTTGCTTCGCTACTTTTCAAGTCGATCTGACTCGTACACGAGTTGGTACTTTTTACTATTTTTTATTTTTCACGATACCGCATCGATATTCAACAGCACTGTATTGTGATCCTGTTATCCCATGGGATACCGGCGATGACTGAGGACGAGAGGACACAGTCAACACCAGCTTTTAAAGCTGATGTTTGGACATATTTTGGTTTCAAAACAAATGAAATCAGTTAAGACTTCGTCGAGAGTCATGTGGTCTGTAAATCCTTCAACACTAAAGTGAAGTACTCGACAATACTACACATATACTGTATACTTGTTATTACAGTATCACTATATATTGTATTGTCGCTACTGTATCGTGATACATATCCATATCCAGATTTTTACCAATACACCCCTGTTTGTTGAGAGTGTTTGCATATGTGTGTGTCAGTGTGCATGTGTGTGTGTGTGTGTGTGTCAGTGTGTGTGTGTGTGTCAGTGTGCATGTGTGTGTGTGTGTCAGTGTGTGTGTGTGTGCATGTCAGTGTGTGTGTGCATGTCAGTGTGTGTGTGTGTCAGTGTGTGTGTGTGTGTGTCAGTGTGTGTGTCAGTGTGCATGTGTGTGTGTGTGTCAGTGTGTGTGTGTGTGTGTGTCAGTGTGTGTGTGTGTCAGTGTGCATGTGTGTGTGTGTGTCAGTGTGTGTGTGTGTGTCGGGGTGTGTGTGTCAGTGTGTGTGCATGTCAGTGTGTGTGTGCATGTCAGTGTGTGTGTGTGTCAGTGTGTGTGTGCGTCAGTGTGTGTGTGCGTCAGTGTGTGTGTGTGTCAGTGTGTGTGTGTGTGTGCATGTGTGTGTGTGTGTCAGTGTGCATGTGTGTGCGTGTGTGTGCATGTGTGTGTGAGCAGACCTGCAGTAAGGTTCCATGGATGTGATTGTGCTGGATTCTAGGTCCTGGCGCCGCAGGAAGCTCCTCCAGGAGGGTCTGGACGGTGGACGGGACTTGTGTGATCATCACGAAGGGGACCAGAGCCCGAGCCGCCATCTCCCTGGTGCGGTACACTGCCGACCTGCCGCATCTGCAACACAAAGTGTCGGCCATGATGGGAAAAAAAACCTCGCTGAAAATGGCGTGTTACGCAACGTGCTGAGAGAATGGAGGAAGTTTTGAAGCGTTATTACTTCAGCGACCGTGATCTACTTCACAGCTGCTGGACTATAAAAACACAGGGATTATCGTTGCAGAATATTTTCATTTCGATATCCAGCTCCATTATGGACAAAATTCTCCCCGCGTGGAAATCCGACCTGCGATTCGTCCGTCAGTTGGCGGCTATTTATACTCAAACATTACGCAAGTTCTTTCCTTCTTTCTCTGAGTTGTTGCCTGAGCGGCTCACGGGCCGATGACGGACAAACCTCAAATCAATTATTCCCCAAAACCGAGGACCACACACGCTTTCTGACCTTCTTTTCTTCTTCGTCAATTGCAGGACGGCGATGCAGAATTTTGGCATGTCACGCTCAGGCTAAAATTAAAATTGTTTAGAAGTCGATTCCTTCTCTCGTGTCAAGGCAGTGGGAACGTTGATGTTTGGGAACGAGTGGATGAAAGAGAGTTGCAGGCAAACTCAATCTAGTCGGAGACAGTTTTGATTTACTCAGAGTTTGCCGAGTTGGCAGATTTCATTAGGAGAAACCAGTCTACAAGAAACGTATTAGAATGTTTATTCTTGCTTAAATGTCATTGTTGCTGGTTCCTATTGCAAGAATTAAGGGAACTAAACATACCAAAGTTGAAAAGTTAGCAAAGCCAAACTTAGATTTTGAAAGACTAAACCTGTTGCCTCAACATTGCAAAAAAAAAAATCCTTAAGGGGATAATTTAATCTGAAAATTAAATAAATAAACACAATTTGAAAGATATCTGTGTCCACTTACTGTAACTACAGCAGTATAACCAAACAAAACCTAACCAAGCCACAGCAAATAAAACATGATTTATGCTTTAAAGAAAACAATACATTTCCTAGTAATTTGCTACCATTAGTCACCCTGGAAAACAGGTAACATAATCAAAATATAAGTACTTTATAAATTAAAGTTTATTATGATTCATTTACAATCAAGCTGCAGTGATGAGTTCATTGAGAGGGACTGGGAGGAAAAGTGACTGGTGTTGGAAAGTCTGGAGCTAATTTTGAGCTTGAAAGTCAGACTGAAAAGTGATTTTATTTTAGTTATAAGACGGGTTTTAAAAACATTAATGCAACTTAGGGGGGGAATATTAGTTTCACTTCAGGAACAGTTTTAAGTCTTGCTGACTAATTACATTTAAGCAATAAAAAGTTTGTTAACTAAATGTGTCAAATAGTTGAAAATTCCTCACCCGAGTTAGATTACTCAGGTGTATTTTTAGTCATAACCACGTCGTTAAGTTGAGAAATGATTTGTGATTTTAAACTGTAATAAAACAGTCAAAACCCCACAATGATGTTACTACCAGATATAAAAAGTTAACATATTCGATGATTTCACAGCTATTAAAAAAAGAGATCAAAACTTCTAAAACATTGGGTTGATCAAAGGATTTGAAAGCCTGAGGGGAGTCACTCCATCCACACTCATCTAATGTCAAAAACAGCAAGAACAGAAGCAGAGAACAGAAGACGTGTGTGTGTTTGCGAAGCGTTTAACCAAAATCCCAATGAGGAACTTGTGAATCGAGTTCAGAGCTGCGAAGGATCACTGGATGAATGAAACTGGAGATGAACGATGAGGGGGTTTGTTAAAGCAACAAGTCAACTGTCAACAATTGGTTTTCCACCTGCTGCTGGCATGTCCCGCACACACACACACACACACACACCCACACACACACACACACAAGCAGACACACACTATGAGCCAACCAAGGACAATGAATCAAACAGGCAACAGTTTGCATTCCAGCGCCTCACGAGCCAGTACACGTACACTCCTCCACACATGCTCTTTCTCTATCCCTCCATCGCTTCCTTTCAGCACACACACACTCTTAATGACCAAAATCTCTGCCCATTCCTCACTTCCAAACCCCTCCCGCCGCCCATTTGGGCCCCATATGTGAACTATCTGTGCTAATTTGTCTCATTGAAACGCTTGCGAGAGGAAATGACAGTTTGGAAGGGTGTAATTTTAGCAACGGGGCCGTCCCTGGTGGGGTCAGGAGGCAGACTGTTGCCTGGCATGGTCGCGGCTCATCTGGGGCTCATTTGGGGGGGAATGGGTAGAATAGTTTCCTCCGCTGAAAAAGGAGGGCACGGTGAGTAAACAAGCTGAGGAGAGAGGGGAAAAAAGTCGGAGGAATGAGGGCGATTTCGGACGTGAAGCGGTGACACATTTCAAATATTCGGGGGCGAGATGATTATCGAGGCTGCAATGCGCTGCCGTTCGTGCATATTTCCTGTTTTTCCCTCAAACTCAAAGTCTGGCAACGGCGTTCACAAAAGTGGTCATTTAGAGGGTTATTAAACGGCCAGCAGCAGCCTCTAATACTTTTGCTTCTTGGCAGAGGGAAACAAGTGAACACAAAGAGAAACTCCAAATTCCATCTTTAACCTGAAGGACAATGGAGACGCCGATCCTTATCCCCTGGACTCACTTTTTTGCCGATATACGTCTTCTACGTCTTTTGTATCTCATCAAGAAATTGCTTTGAAATTATAATAACGCACAGATTAAAAAAAGTCCCCAACATCAGAGCTTCTCAGCTCAGGATTTGATATTTTGATCAAGCTTTTTTTGAGAGAATGTAACACACTATACATTGTCCAATGAATGGAAAGTGTTTTTACCATAACTATGTTAAGTTGAAAGCATTACTTTTCCTAGAATTGCACACATATCTGACAGGATCATCCCTGATCTTCAATGGGGGGCTTCACACCAAACCAGATTTGTGGCACAGTAACTACATATCGCACTGGTTACCATATATACATTTCAAAAAGATCTTTCCATTTTTCTGCCTGATAGAAGAGACATTTTGGGCCATAAATCATCGGGATAATGGAAAATGCAACTATGACTTTATCCTATCCTTGAGCCTTTGCCCTCTGCTCATTTACTACTGGAAAAATTACTGTCCATCATATATGATGACTGCCATCCTCTGAACACTGTCATAAGTGAACAGAGAAGCAGATGGCGTGCACAAAATGCTCCTCCCATGATGCAACACTAATAGACTCATTCATTCTTTGTGATATAAGGCTTTATAAATCTGGGTTTGGGGGCAGGAGTGGAATAAAAGTATGATGCAAGTACTGTAAGTCAGTAAGTAAGTAAAAGTTATTTGTAAACGCCTTTCTAGACCAGGGTCACAATGTATTCTATTCCATGTTAATCTGTGTATCCTTTGTATCCTCCTTTTTGCGTTATTTCATTTTGACCTATGTTTTTTTTATTCTGATCTATGTTCTTTATACGATTGTGTACTTTTTTTCTATCCAAAAAGACACACCAAAAATACCTCCATACTCCACAGGGCCCTCTTGTATTGAAGCCTCGACACGATAATTGTTCCGACAAAAAACTAAATATATCTATATATATCCAGTCATTGAGGGTTAATCCTGCTCATGAGAACTGATACCGGCAAAGTCGTGAACTGAGCCACCGGGAGTTTGCACAGGATTTACGCTGAACTGTGTTGCATCAGTCTATATAGACGTACATTTCTAAACCAAAGAAATGGGACATCTAGAGTCCATGAACGCAACACTAGAAATCTGTGACATCATTGTCAATCAGTCTAATGTTCGAGCAGATTATCGAATTATAAATAAAATATATAAAGTTTCCAAATATATCCCATATGCTTTAGAAGACAAAAGCTTCATTCAAGACAGGAACAGAGGAGGGTTTGAATTCCACCAAAAAAATGGAAAACGGGATGATCCGATACTAATGATTGTCAGGAGGGGGAACATTTAAAAGGGAAAAACAGATTGATGGACGTGATTCATTGTCAGGTCTCGTCTTAAACGAGCCTCTTCGACGTCACCGCGGGTGAAGGTGTGACGCAGGTGGGAGCCGGCCAGAGAAGGAATGTCAGATATGAGGTGGGGAGGGAAAAGACAAGAGATAAGATCCAGCACCCCGGGATAAACCTGATTCATTGCCGCTCATGATGTTCCGTCCGTCATCAGAAGAGGAGCTAAGCCAAGGATAATCCAGGGAGAAGCAGCTACGATAGTATCGGAGTGGGTCGGGGTGGGTGGGTCGGGGTGGGGTGGGGGGGTCAGATCTCCACCGACACGTCGACACACGTCCGTGGAAGACGGGTCTATTGAGAAACATGAGCCAATGAAGTCGAGCTATATTTAAACGTTTCCAACATGTGGCCGTCATTTGCGCGAATGCGCGACCTGCATAGCGAGGAGCGACCCGGCTAAGAACCTGTTAACTGCAGCCACAAGACCGACACGTTCACTGAAATACTTCAAAACACTTCCGCTGCGATAAAAGTTAGACGATCGTCCCCACAAATACTTGCCAGTTAAAGTCTGTGGTGGTTTCAATTGCCGGGTTTCCCACGAACGGAACAAATAAAGACGGATCTTGCGTTCAAATCGTAGTCATTCCACATTATCTTCCTATGTGTTAAAACACGCTAACATGTTTTATCTTCGTCTTAATCACTATAGAAATGTACAGAGTAACATTTCATAGCTTGAATAATAACTGGAAGTTTATACAATTGCAATCTTTGTTAGAGTTATAATAAATATCATACCTTTTTAGGAAAAAAAGAAAAATATCGGTCTTTAAAACGTTTTTTTTGGACATTTTGCACATGTTAAACATGTGTATCCGGCTACCATCTTAATTCCATAACTTGTTTACTGGGATGATAACTAGCAGAATTACTAGGGGTGTGTATTGGCAAGAATCTGGCAATAGAATACATATCATGATAGATAAAGATACACAGAAAATGCACATTATTATGCAATACAATGTGATATTGTAGGAACAAGTACTTAAGTACTTTATACATTTTGTAGTATTGTCCGAGTACTTGACTCCGGCACTAAAGTATTTACAGACCACGTGGCTGCTGACGAAGTTGCAACTAATTTCATTCCTTTTGAAACCAAAACATTTCCAAACCTAAAGTTAAAAAGTCGACTGTATCCTCTCATGCTCAGTCATCGCTGGGATTACGTTGAATTCCATTGCGAAAGACATTATAAATGCTGCCTTCTAGCAGCTGGAAGTTTATTGCAATAAAAAATGACGCAAACACATAGAATATTTGTATGTTAATTGTAAATAAAAAACTTTATTAAAATGTCAACCATTAGGAAACTATGGTAACAAATTAAATATGATTTGAAAATTGTATTTAAGTTATTATTCTTTCAGAAAATAGAGTACTATTGCATATCGAAACAGTATTGCGACATATCGAATATATAGATATTTTCCAAAATCCCTAAGAATTACTATTATAGTGAGACTCCATACTTTCATCAACTGCGATGTAATGTGAGTCGATTCAACCGATTCCAGGCCAATGTATATGAACAAAAACACACAATTTAGAAATAAAAGCCACTAACCGTTACACTCGACAACACCAGTCATCTTGAACATTAAACCTAATATCAATAAACTTTTTATTTAGACTTTTCCTTGCCATGACTGCAACTCACCACAAATAAAACATTGATATTTATTGACCTTTGTCTAAAAATGAGACCAACGGTAGCAAAAGTGAAAGCATTAGGCTTAATAGTGGGACTAACTGAATGAATATATTGCTTCACCTACGTGGCTCATCATGTGTTGAAACTCAGATCAATAGTTCTCCCTGGACTAGTGATCTCATCGTAGTATGAAACTGTAACTCAACAGTACAGCACACGCCTCTTTCATTTATCCTGCCCTGCACAGGAATCTGCTTCTGATCAAATAGATCACCGTCTGGCACGAAAGATTTACAGAAACCACGGAGATCCAGGCCGAGCTCAGGGTCAGTGATGCTGGAAAATGTTTGTCTTTCATTTGTGCGGCCAATAAAGAAAGTCCAGAGACTTATCCATTTGTCGGATCTGAGACGCGTTAAACAACACCAGAGCCGGCAAAACACCTCCGGAGGGTTTTTGAAAATACGAATAAAATAAAAGACGCGGTAAGTATGAGTAGAACCAGAGCAAAGACATGTTTTAATTAATATTTGAAGTTCATGTGATTTATAGAGAAAACAGAATTAAATAATTCAAGTTAAATATTCACAATGATTATATATTTAATATTAAATAAATGCCATATTAAAAGTTGTCTTTTAGAAGGATTTATTTTATACTTTTTTTAAATGTTATTATTCATTAATAATACAGGGTTTCAATGAAATCACTTAAAAAAGAGCAAATTAAAATTCAAAAAATAACAAACAAGGATTGAAGTACAAATAAGTTAATGTACTTTAGTCCATCAAATATTGACTTTATGTACTAATTATATTCAGTGTTTACTTAGTGAGTAGACTGTCCTATAAAACCTTCCCTTCATTCGCTGTTACTCTAGACACCACAGTTCTATCCACCTTGCCTGCACTCTCTTCTTCGCCTCTTATAAACACATGCTTACACTTTAGCATTTAGCTCCACCGTTTTTTTTATTTCCGTTCAGTATTCATCGCTTGATCTTCGCATGACCTGTTGAATGAACTCGATGACAGTTCAGGGCCTCAGAGATAACACTGATAAGACCGTGTGTGTATAAGTGTGTGTGCCTGTGTGTGTCCGGGTCAGATCTAATTTGCAGGTGCAATGTTCTAATAATATTTGTAGATTTCTCCGGCTCAGGAATGTGAAAAATGACGGCCATAACCGCAGCTTCCCATTCGTCCGACGATCCCCTCCTTTCAAAACACGAGTGGGAGTCCAGATAAAGGCCGACATAATCAGGCCGACCGGCACGACACGGCGTAAACAACAACAACGCCGAGCTCCCGGAGAGGAGCAGATAAAAGCCGGCAGGAGTGTTGTGGCTGATCAAGGACAATCAGGTATAGGTGACGGTTCAGGGAAGTGATGCACCAGAGGATCAACAAAGACAAACGGAGAGAGAAACACGTCTGTTGAGACTCTCCGCTGTTTTGTCTCGGAGATACCAAACGATACGGTGTCTATTCTTAGACGGGACTGTGGCTGAGAGAGCAGGTGTGTGACCCTCCGAACAACCGCAGATAGTGTTGCCGCGGAGACATATTAAAAACTCCAGAGATGTTTGGACAAACTCGGTCATGTAGGCTCACGACAAACCAGCTAATCATAGAAACATAAGACTCAAAAGGGTTTTATCTGAATCTAGTGCCAGACTGTAAACAAAAGTGCACAAAAACAGTGCTTGAAGAATGGAAAATAAAGGGGCAAACAACGATACATTACTCACAATCAAAACAATATTTGTCTAAATGTTAGATAAAGACTAAAATTAAACTAATGACACAACAGTAACGTCGTCTTTCGGCCATTAGCTGCTTTCACCGCAGATTTTGTTTCAACTTTTTCATCAAACTTTGAACGTTTAAATGCAATAAACTCTCAATAATGAGGATATTAATGATCTATAATCATGATCTAAAGTTAGAAATTCACAATATTAGAATGTTAGAATGGATAATCTTTGTGGAATATATTAGAATTGGCTAAATAAAATGTTCTAAATGTGAAAGTGAATTGTATTCTAGTATCATTCACTTGTATGGAATCTCACTGCTGCTGCTCCCACAACTACTATACTATAATACATACATTCTAAAACAACCAAATTACTAAAATAAATCAACTTTCAAGTGATTGTGGTGACAAAATTTGTTGATATTGTCAAGTCAACCTTGTTCACGTCGCAAAGTAGGACTTTGTAGAGACTTCAGGAATCTGGAATTACGACGGCTCACTGGTTCAATTCCTGATCAAAATGATAATCAAATTGATTGTGATTATATATTCTGTTACAGTAACAAATATCTGGGTAAACTAGTTAATTGCAATAATAATTAAAATGTGATTGGAAGGCACTTTGTGATAACATGACTTTGTACCATACCTGATTAAAACAAAAACAAAAAATAAAATGAATAAATTGATTGATAAAAAAGCAAAGTAAATGTATAAATAAATAAAAACATGGATTTCAGTAGAATAATAGTTTCATTAAGACTCTATGAGGGTTGAAAAAATCTGGGCAAAGGGTCTTATGTTGACCAGGACACAATTGGTCCAAAAATATTATCTACATATGTGAACACAAATACCTTTGTGTACTTCTAAGAACTAAAGTGGTTTATAAAAATATATATGAAGTGTATATACTGGTACTAAAAAGCCAGTTTAATGAAGGTGCTCTAATCCAGACCTGATAATGAAGGGCAAAAAAGGTGCGAGTCCCAGCGGCGAGGAGGATCCGTCCATGGGTGACGGGTAGAGTCGACTGAGCACCAGCAGCAGCAGGAAGAGACTCGGGTGAAGCTTCACATGTCCGCTGTCACTGTGGACACAAGTCGGTCACATCATCAGTCATCAAAGCATCAGCGTTGGCCCCTTAAAAAACTGATGACTCAGTGTTTATAAAATGCTCAAATAAATAGATGGAAGTGGATTTGAAGCAGCTGGACTATTGATTTATCCACCAGAGTGACTCAGCATATTTCGCAACACATCTTTATTGTGTTACGCCGGTTGCTAGGCCGTCGTACCTGCAGGCGCACATGTCGCAAATTCAAATATACAACAGGCCTCTTCCTTAATTGCGAACCACCCACTCGATCCGGCCGAGTCATCCGCTCGAGATTCCTCTCCTCTCCAAAATTCCGTTCGGTGCCAAGTGACTCAGGCTGGAAAAAGTCAGTCTCCTCCAGCGGTTTTTGAAGTTTCACTTATTGACATGGCGAAGGGGAAATGAGGACAGATCTCTGAAGACGATCGCTGTGTTCCAAATCACGCACTTCTGTACTTACTCTTATTATTTGATTATTATTATTTTGGGTGGACAAGTGCGTCCTGATGAGCAGTGCGCAAAAATGTAGTGCGCAATGAGCACTTAAATGGCCAGAAAATTGAGTGTGGACACTTTCCACCCTTAAAACACTAATTTTACAACAAAACAACACAACAACAGTAATAACACAATGAAAAACAACTTAATAACTTGTTTAAATTGGTAAAAAGTGCTGTCAAGTGTCAATGATAGTTTTTCATCAATCAGTGTTAAAAAGTAGTAGAAGAAGAAGCTGTCGAGTCATTTCCTGTAAGTGTGTAGCAGCAGAGTTTGATTTGAGACAGTACTACACTGTCGAGTAGGTGCACTGTAAAGCAGTGCACTTAGAGAATTGCACTATTTGAGACACAGAAAAAGAGATTTAATAGGAAAATGTAGTGACAGGTCAATGAGGTTTCATGAAACAGCTGGTGAGGTTTCACGATACAATGTTCTCAATTGCAAAGACTAGATGCAAGTCTCTTATCTTCGACTCTCACTAATAAATTAAACCTCATGTCATTTCAAAAGGGAAAGCGTCAACATTAAACTCTGGAAATTGATTTGGATGTATAGAGTTTCCACAATGTTTACATGAAATCAAAACTTTTTTATTCCTAAAGTACACAAACTTCCAGCTGAACTCTCCACCAATGAAAGTTGTGACGCATGTGAATCTCTGAGCTGTGGAGGTATTTGCTGAATCTTCATTTCTAGGTCCATACAAAGAGTGATCCAAAACTGTTTCTGCCAATGATCCACCGTAGATCCTTCACACTGATCATTTAAGCACCTGCTCAGCTGGAGTAGGGAACTCTCTGACAGGATGAAGAAGAAGTGTAACTGCATTCCTCAAATCCACGAGGTCCAGTCTAGAATCTGGTGCCATCTCTGCAACCTCTTCGATCACTGCTCAAAGCTTGAAGCAGCTCTTTTGTTATTAAAAACTCTCTTATGGAGGTTAAAGCAAAATCGAATAACTAAGTTACACCAGTTACAATCGTAGTTACTTCACATAATCATCTGGATTTGACACGAATTCTGAGAGTTTGTGTTTTCTAAGAATTTAGTTTGACCGCAAAAATAACACGCAGAAATATAAACGTATTGACCGTCACTAGTGTTTTTATACACGAAAAACAATATCATTATTCTTAATCAGAGAGAAACATTATAAACATTTTAGGTTTCTAACAGAAGTCACATTCGTTTGGCAACTTTTACGGAGGAGTTCCGGATTTTAAGGACTTTTTATTGTCATTCCATACACTAGGAATAGTGCAAAAATAATATAACCGAGGCCCAGTAAAGATGGAGAGTTAACGGCGTAAAACACAAGTAATAATAATAATAATTATAATAATACACTTCATTAACACCTTCGAAGGAGTACAAATAAATATATACAAAACTAGTGTAGTACTACTGTAGCACAATGCTAGCACTAGCATGTGATATAAACAACAATGACAAACCCTGCGCTGAACTCATAAGGGAAAGAAATGTGTTCCACATCTTACAGAAGATAGTAGTGTAACCTTCAAGCAATGGACGGCCGTCAGTTTGAACACCAACCTTTGATTATATACGCACAGAGTATCTTCCCTGAAAACAAGCACTTGTGGTGACAGAGCTGTTCACGCGTGTCACAGTAGAAGCAGTGTTTGATGTATGCACACTCACCTTTCTTACACACCGTCGGTGAGCCTGATATTTGCTTATGGAGATGTTTTCAAACCAAATGTTTTTTCGTTTTTTTAAAGTGGACACGATGTGAAATTGTTCCGGCTCAATCTGCTGCTGTGGTGGAGAAATCAAGCCCCCCTTCTGTGTCTCAACGTTGTTTTTAGAAACGTGAGGTTCGACATTATGGACAAACAATCAAACTTCTTAACTTCAATTTACTTGTAATTTAGTCTTCCGGGATGTGGGATATTTCATTTTGGGTTCAGGGAGTGAAGCGAATATTGAAACAGTCTGGAGACAACCATCAGTTACTCTGATTTATATGAAGATAAGAACCGCCCGAGGAACCGTGCGATGACTCACAAGCTTTTAGAACGGGAGTTCGGGCCGCGCTGACCAAGATAAGCGCCCATGAACCTCCGTGCTCTCCCAGAACAACTAAACAAAATCTTGACAAGACGGTTACTTCACTCTCGCTCTCCCCGTGACTTATCACGTGTCGACGGAGCCGAAGCCAACTGGGGTCGATTAAAGACGCCACCAGATGAAGCTGCTCAACCGAACAAATTGAATTGAGGATTAAGTGTTTGGATAACAAAAACGGGGGGAACTCACCTTTCCACTGTCGCCGCTGCTTCCTCCAGCTGGCTGAGGAGGAACGGATAAAGAGCAGGGAAGCGAGTGAAGAACTCTCGGCCCGTCATCCTGAGAAAGAAGAAAGATCGGTTGACATTTAGGTTTCTCTTGTAGGACTGTGGTTCGCTGAAGCTGGGGAACAGATAATTCAAAAGGCTCTGGAATGTTCCAGTAAGCCAGGTACCTGAATATATTAGCAGCTAGCAAAACAAGAAGACAGTACATATCTCCACCAATGACAGTGTTAAATAGTTGTGTAGCAAAGATATCGACACACTTAAGTATTGTGATAATTTCCATAAAACATCACTGTGTAAGTAAGTAAGTAAGTAATATTTATTTATATAGCGCTTTTCCAGACCAGGGTCACAAAGCGCTTAAACAATCAAAACAATATTCAATAAAGTATATACTTTAAAGGTCAAGATAAAACTGATAACACAACAGTTATGTTTGTGTTTTTTTTTATCTTTAGTTATATAGCATTTCATATTTTTTGTTTTGTGATTAAACGTCCGGCCACTAGATGGCAGCAGCCATTATATCCGCTGCAGCTACAGGTAAGTAAGTCATTTTAAATTCTGTGAGATCCAAGTTATGACTGAGGACGAGAGGATACAGTCACCTCTAGCAGCTTTAAAAGCTGATGTTTGGACATATTTTGGTTTTAAATCAAATGAAATCAGTTAGGACTTAGTCAAGGTCTGTAAATTCTCACAATAGGAACTGAACTGTTTATCTACGCCCCCCCCCCCCGTTCAGATTGGTGCACATGTGTACAAAAAAAGGGAATGTTGTGAAAGTAAAAAGAATGAATGATATGGAACTTTAAATCCCAGCCACATATAAAAGGAATGAGCTCTGACACCAAAAATACACATCCATAACAGTGGAACTGGTGCTGTTGAGGAGTGCCCTGATTTATAGTCGCCCAACTGACCAGACGTTGCTCAAACACAGCTAATAAAGATAACTTTGGTTTTTTTTTCGTCTGTGGTTTCCTTCGCCACACGTGCTTCATCTTACCTCGTCTCATCTCCACAGGCTCTCCTGTCGTCTACACATTATGAGCTCAATAAACCCATCTTTAATCACATTAATATGTTGACAAAAAACTGTGAATTCCATTGAACAACAACAGATAGAAGAGGCAACGTTTTTTTTGCTTTTTCCTATTAAAACATAAAGTGATATTGTTGTGTTCTGTCATTTTTAGCATGTTGCCAAATAACGTACGTTAGTTTACCATTCTTTATGGTCTGTATTGAACCCTGGAGATTTCCGTTTCACTTTTATCTGAAACGGAAACGATTGACCGGCCAGTCGTGACTTGAGCAGGAAGTGTGAGCAACAGCTGAGCGATGCAGAAACAATCGAATGACAAATCAAAACCTTCTTCAATCCAGATGTTAATCCAGAAAAACAGCCCAAAGCTGAATCATCTGGTTTCATGTCTTAGAATTATTCTGAGTTATTTTGCCCACAGACCGACGGATAAACATCCACGAGAGCTTCCTCGGCGGAGGTAATAATAGACACTAGTATAAACAAACTCATTTTATAATAGAAGACAATCAGAGGTTTGACTCAACACCTCCTACGACAGGTAAACACGGGCGTGTGCAGAGTTTGTGCGTTTGTGCTCCACAACTGGGACAAACTTTATATTTAAAAACGGGCGGTCCCACTGGGGTGACCACCATTCAGCCTGGAGCTCAATAAAGTTTTTTTTATTTAACTCGGCCCGAGTCTAAATCAAGTGACTCCTGGAGGGGGGGAAGAGTCGAGCACATGATCGCACGAGCGGCGGCTGTCAGTGCTGACTTACCAGCAAAGAACACACGAACACTCAAGATGAAGGGGGGGGGTGAGTCACGAGCGTCTTTAAACTGACCCCTTCCTCGCCTTCTGAGGATGATGATGTAATGCCAACGCATGATCATCGCTGGGATATGAGGAATTAAAAAAAAATAAAAATAAATGGAGATTCCACACTCCTAAACCCCCCCCCCCAAGTCCCGCCACCATCATAAGTCTCTCCGTCTGACAGGAGCCAAACACAGAGGTCAGAGGTCATGTCACAGCAGATTAGTTGGGGTAAAAGGGCAGAGGGTCACAAATGGGGAGAAAAGAGACAGTAGGAGGTGAGAGAGGCCGCCTGCTAAAGTTTGCTCGCAGATGTGTGTGTGTGAGTGTGTGTGTGTGCGTGTACATGTGTGTGTGTGTGTCCACTTGAGTACCAGGATACCTGCGAGGCAAATGGCACGAGTTGAGTTGAAGACCTAAACAGAGGTGGAATGTTGTCTCAACATATGTGAAAGTGAGGGTTTTTGTGGCACGAACAAAAGTGAAAGGTGAAGAGAAAAGTCAAGAATGTAGGAAACATTCTGTCCTCGTCGTGATTGGGTCGTCTTTAGAAAACCCGGCGTCTTCTTTGTACGGTCCATTTCATGAGCGTGCGAGAATGTTAAACCGTGACATGAGGAATCAAAAGTGTTAGTTGTGGTTGTCAAAACAAATATGAATACTTTTTATTTTTTATGATCATTTTTTTTCCACTGAAAAAAGTGAGCGACATTGTTAACTGAATGATGTACTTGCTAGCTTAGCACGTGGCTCACAGCGATAAACACTTACTTGTATCTTTGTATATTTTGAAAAATTATACTCAAAAAATGAACAGACTGGGGGCAAGATCTGGCCCTCATGAGGTCAAAGATCATGTAAACACTACTGATTATTATGTTTAGGGGTCGTCCTCTGCTTTTGTCATTTTTGTAAGTATGTATAGCCTCTTTAAAAGAACATCAACAAGCATTTATAAAGCATAATACGTTATATCAGATTATTTTAAAATATAAGTTAATTAAAAATACATAAAAAATATAATTTTAACATGTTATATGTATCAAATGTGGCCCCTGAGGCAATTTAATAACCCCTAACTGCTCCAAAACACATAAATCCAAAATGAAATGAACAAAAGCTGTTATTTCTAGTCAGCTCTATAACAGAAAAAACATTTAATTTTGTCCAATAAAAGCAATAGTTAAGTACATCTGGTCTCTTATGGTAGAAAAGATCAATTAAAAAACCTGAAAGATTACATTTGGTCTCAATAACAACATAAAAATACATTGAAATATCCATTTGTACTGATAATGATTATTACACCAGTGCTGTAAAATGTCCTACTAAATAAATAAACTATAATGTTCACCTGAAGGCATCCAAGCACGCAAAAGTCCTTTAAGACTGACATCAAGAATGAGCTTTAAACGTGGCTCACAGCATGTCTGGGAACGAGCTGCTTGGCACAGGTCTGTGCTCACCTATAGCTGTATATTCAAGCACCGTGATAGAGCCGTTCAAGAGAGGAAACCTTTAGTGTCCTCCGAGGAACTCGTGTCTTCCTACACGCGTGTTGATTCTGTCTGTAATTACAGCCTGCAGGTATGTACAGTACCCAGGTGCAACACTCCGCCGGCCCCGCATGCCGGGCCCGGCGATGACAGCGCGCCAGTGTTCGGTGACAGCGGATGATGTAAAATACTGTGTTTTACACCGGTTGCCGTGGCGACGGAAACAAAAACAAGGAGCGCTCCCCTTGATGGACGAGACCAGCCAGCGGAGTGAAGTGGCTGCAGTGTACACACGAGTCCAGATTGAATTAAAGTGATTGTGCAGTGAAACATATGTGCGTGAAATCTTGAATGTGTCGCGTCATCAGCTGCTGTAGTAACACAGCTGCTCGAGAGCAAGAGGCGGAGCTACACGTGGAGTCAAGGGACGCTACAACAGCGACCCCTGGTGGGGAAAGGCCGGCACACTTTGATACGATTTACAGTAAAGTCATGCAAGTGAAACCATTAGGACTTTGATTTTTTTTTACTAGAATCAAACCTGTTCTTTTTAGAGTGTTCGTCCTTCCCCTTCTTGACTCCAAATATTCTCGTGATCAGAGTACTGAAGAGGAGCGTTGAGGAGTTCCTCACCTGGAGAAACAAGATGACGCATCACAGTTCAGATATAAGAAGAGTTTGGACTTATTTATACTTCCTTTGAAATTAAGCAGATTTTTAAAATTCACTGCAAGAACGCACGATTAAGAAAATCGTGTTTAAATAAATTAAAATGGATTTCATTGCCATTTTCAAGCTGTATTTAACCAACAAAAACAGAAAAATAATCAGAGTTTAAAATTAATTCTAACATTTGGTTTGGTTGTTTAAAGAATTAAAAGAAAAATATACATCTTTAAACATAAATAATTTCCTTATTTATTAAATTTACCTAAAAAAAAAGCTTTTAAAAAAAAAAAAATAATATTACTAATCTTGTAGATACTAGTTTTTAGTTGATTGACGAAGCACCAGTTAGGAAAACCCATTTCTTAATAAGAGCCAACTTATTATTACTGGTTAAGTATCTGAAGGCATCATGGACAGTGTTTATATCGGAAGTTTTGGCTAAGATTTGATTAACTTAATCAATTTATAAAGTCTAATAGATTTCGGAAGAGAAGCTGGTATGTTTTGAAAACCCTCTTTGTCGTGTAGTTAAGTTTTACCCGACAGAAGGAATTCATCTTGACCTCAAGTTCACACATCACTCTTCGTCAAACTCACCGCCCAAACCGGAGAGGTGAATCCGAGAACAGCCGCCTGCATTCCCTCGGAGACGAAGGGGATGATGTTCTCGCCCAGACGGGTGTCCCGGTACAAAGCCCGGAGGATGTTGAGAGCGTGGACCTGTGGAGAGTCAAGACCAGAGTCACTATTAAACTCTAAAAAAGAAAAAAAAAAAGAGTCTGATGATTTCTTATTTGAAAAATATGACATATGCATCTAGTCGTTTGCACTGCATATATATGACTTTTCTCCCAAAATATTATCAATTGAATCTGGTCTTTGAGCAACATAGCACTGGAGAAATGTAGCAGAACATTGTAGATAATCACCATCAGATATTGCAAAGTAAAACTTTCTACCTACAAAATGACTCTCTAGATAATGGAAATCAAGGTATTTGTATTTAGTTATTTACTCTACAGTTCCAAAACAAAGCTAACGTGTATTTTAATAATATTTTCTGTCTTATGTCAGTCGTGCGTCCCGAGCAGACCTGAGGAACGGTGGAGCTGTCCGTGCTCTTGTCGGCTGTCGGCATGGCCAAAGTGATCAGTTCTCTCATGGTCATCTTCAGTAGGCCACAGCTGGACGACTTTGGCTCGGACGACAGGAGAGCCTGTGGAGATGAGACGAGGTAAGATGAAGCACGTGTGGCGAAGGAAACCATTGACGAAAAAAAAAAAAAAAGTTATCTTTATTAGCTGTGTTTGAGCAACGTCCGTGCAGTTTGCCGAGAATAAATCAGGGCACTCCTCAACAGCACCAGTTGCACTGTTATGGATGTGTATTTTTGGGGTCAGAGTTCATTCCTTTTATATGTGGCTGGGATTTAAAGTTCCATATCATTCATTCTTTTTCTTTCACAACATTCCCTTTTTTGTACACATGTGCACCAATCTGAACTGGGGGGCGTAGAAAAACACTTCAGTTCCTTTTGAGTTTTGTAAAGGGGTCACATATTATATCAATGTGGTCCAAGAAATCTTTAAATGTGGACACGTAACTATGATTTAGCTCTCATCACAACTTATAGCACTGTTGAGCAGTGGTCCCCACCACATGCTGGGGCCTGTTACTGGTCCTTAAAGTATTTGTTACCAGAGAAAACAGTATTACTAGGGGTGTGTAATTATTGGCAAAAATGTTGCGATATGATAGCCATCATAATACAGGGGAATACTATAAAATGTATTGTGATATATAGTGATACTGTAGATACAAGTACATATTTGTAGTATTGTCGAGTAGTTGACTCTGGTGTTGCAGAATTTACAGACCACTTGACTCTTGACGAAGTCGTAACTGATTTCATTTGTTTTGAAAACATGTCCAAACATCAGCTTTAAAAGCTGCTGGAGTCAACAGTATCCTCTCGTCCTCAGTCATCGCCTTGATCGTACAGGATAGCTGCAGGGGATGTAACGACTGCTGCCATCTAGCGGCTGGAAGTTTAATTGCAATACATGCAAAAACTGTGAATATTTATATTTTAATTGTAAATAAAAAAAATAAAAAATCAATCAAAATGATTTTATTTTAACACACATTTAATAAAAAATGTATACCATAAAACAACTACGATTTAAAAGCCAAAAAAGAAAGAAAAAAGATTTAAAAACGAAACAGTGCTGAATAAACATACAATATCATTAAAAAAAAAATGCAATATTTAAGTGTATTGATATTTTCTTACACCAGGACACAAGTGTGTAGGTATTTGTTACCGAGCTGCACAGAAGAAAAGAAAAAGGATTTCATTTTTGTTTTATGTTGAAAGGCATTTTATTTTGAAAAAATCCTTTCTTTAAAGTAACATTATCATGTGACGTTTGACATGTCGTTACACCCGTTTTTTGTTCAAGTTTAGCATTAAATTATCGAAAAACAAACTCTAAGTGGGACCATCTTAATGAAAATAGCCCAGCGCTCCACTGCTGGTCGGCCCCCTGAAAACAATGTCTTCGGGGTGAGAAAGATATCGGGGATCCCTGATTTAAAACACTCTGCCCTCCATCTTGAATGATTCACCGTCAATGAGAGAACATGTAATGACATCATGTGTGTGTGGAGCGGTGACAGCGATGGTCGGCCATGTGATAAAGAAATTCTTCTCCGAGCTGATGGGAGCCAGCTGTGTGTCGGGGAGGAGATGGAGATCAATGTGAGAGGAGGAGGTGCCTTTCTGAACCCTTCTGGGTCTGGAGTTGGGAGGAAAAAAAAAAAGGGAGGCGAGCTCTGCTTCTGTGAAGTCTGTGCCGGGTCGGACCAGCGAAGGCAGGCCACAAGTTTCTGCTTTACTCCCTTTTTTTTTTTGTTATCAGACACTTTGCTATCAGCTCTTCCTGCCTCTCCGGCTCATAAATCTCTGACGGTGCCGTGATGTATGGAGTGAGCATCGACTCCACGACACACTCCGACCGCAGTCAATTAGAGGAGAGGATTTTGAGGTCGATATGTGGCTCTGGGCTGTAAAACGACAGATGAAGTCAGAGGAGTCACAGGGTGTGACGCACCTGAGACCAGACGACTGAATCAGTGCCGATAAAAAGACTGAGGTTTGTCATGAACGTTGACATCAGACGAGGTGCGGTGGTGAGTCGGTTTGATCGCAGCACATTATTATTAGAGGACAGCGAGGGGTCAGCGAGAGGACAGTGTGTGTTCTTGTGTCTAAACAATTAGACTCAACTGCACAATGTTGTTCTGGACTGTGTGAATCTGCGTCACCAGATATTCATGTATCGTGTTGCTACACTGTAGATTCACACAAAAGTGTGTACAAGTACAGGAAGACACGTTTGTCGGTACAACTTGTTCACCTTGTTATGCATCAGAACAGATTTCATTCTAATAGTCGTTGTAAACATTCTTTCTGTATGTGTTAAAAAAAAGGAGTAAGAGTAGGGCGGGAGGGCAGCCAAGCAGCATCTCAGCAGGGGAAGAGAAGTGCCATGTTCGGAGGGATCTAAACGCGAGTCGCAGAGTGTAAAATA
Source organism: Callionymus lyra (assembly GCF_982586985.1). NCBI lineage: Eukaryota > Metazoa > Chordata > Actinopteri > Syngnathiformes > Callionymidae > Callionymus > Callionymus lyra. The sequence continues at coordinate 8,833,282 of NC_141828.1, forward strand.
CAAATAATAAGTCAACATTATTGTCAGTGTGAGATTCATTTTTCATCGTATTTCTCAGATTATCAAGGATATTAAATGATTATGTAATTATTGTTTGATTCCCTCGCAACTGCTCCATTCCCATGTTCTACTGACTGACTGATAGCCTTGAGTCTAAAATTAAAAAATTCTCAGACAATACATCAAGCTGTGCAACTTCGTAGTTGACCAAAGTCTTACCAAAACATTTTTACACAGAAAGTTGGTAAGTCAGCACAACTAGAAGTAACACTTGTGCTGTGTCTCAAATCGCATACTTCTCTTAGTATACTAGAAGTTAGTATTCATCAGGATAGTGTACGTACTAACTAGTGCGCATATTCTCCACAGAGAGTATGTCTCAAATCAAACTCTGCTGCTACGCACTAACAGGAAATGACGTGACAGTTTCTTCTTCTACTACTATTTAACGATGATTTCAACCAGCTGTAGGAACACTATCGACACCTGCTGGCAGCACCTTTTGCAAGTTTGGAAGAAGAAATAAAGAAAGAATTTGAGAATTGAAATATTCGTGAGATATTTAAGCTGGTCTCACCACCGTGGACGTGTCATCCTTCTACTGTTGCTGGAAATACACCTGTAAGTATATCAATATATATGCATATATATATGACGTAACGTCCATTTAAAACGTCACTAAGATGGCAGCTGTTTAGTTTAGATAGTGTCCATCGAAACATACTCAGTTTTGTGGGCATTTTAGTGCACCAATTTAGTGTGCATGGCGCACTAAATTTCGCATACTAAAAATTGAGACGCACTTACGCACTAAAAACACTAACTTTGAGTACGCTAGTATGAGATTTGAGAGACAGCATCATTTTTAAGAAAATTAAAGAATTTGCGGTGAGCCCTTTAGTCGAAAAATACGGTTACATCTTTCGTATTTTTAAATTCTGAAAACACCACAGGGAGCCTCTCCTCTGTGCAGCGCTCACCTGAATGTAGAAAGGTATTCCAGCGCTGCGTCTCGTGGCGCACAGTTTGGAAGACGGGTCACTGGTCTTGACCTCCTGCAGGACTTCAGTCAGCCAGCGCGCCGGGAGCTGCTGCAGGCTCCGACTTCCACTCCTTGTACACAAACACACCAGAGCATGTGTTTAACCGCAGAAATATTATGTCGAAAACACTGAGCTGACATCTGCAGGTGTTTTGATACATTAAAAACAAAAACATATGATTTATTTAGTAAGTTAGTTATTGGTTAATTTTAGATACACAACACTTTGATCCTCATACCTTTTTGCCTTTATCGGAAAGGTCAAAGGTCTTAGTTTTGTGCCATGAATCAAGTTTGAAGGAAATATTAAGCAATATTAGTTCTAGAAAGAAAAAAAACAAACATTTTGTTCACCTGTAGATCATACAAAATCTTTTAGCCACCAAAGTCCTGTCCTAAAGGATTTACCAGGAAGTATGACTATGATTGAGAAATTGGGTTTTTATTGTTGAAGGGTGAATGTATGTATGTGTGTGTGTGTGTGTATATATATATATATATATATATATATATATATATATATATATATATATAAATTCTCTGTGTTTGTCTTTCTTTATAAAAAAAAAAAAAAAAGAGCCAAATCCTTTTATTTAACATTATTTGTACTTGTACTACTAGTCTCTGTATGGTTGTTGACATCTATAATCTCACTTACTTATCTTAAACATTAGCATGAATGTAGGTCACCATAAAAAACATGAATCTTCTTTGATATGAACCATCCAGCGGGCAACATACGGTTGTGAATCTCAATAAGACTTAGGACTCTTGATCTTGGGTCGAAAACACATATTACATTTACCCAACTGTCTATAACAGAGAGTAAATTCCTTTCCTTCAACCTTAGTTTTACTTTAATTATCATCTACAATCTCTGTTCCAGAGATTTTATTAAACACTGACATTTCTATAGGTCAATACATCAGCATATCTTAGTGATGTATTCTTCAGATTAGTTTTGCCTTCTGTAATTTTATATTTTGTTGATAGTTTATTTTACATCTTAATATTGGTATAGTTTCTGTCTTTATACGGCATGTTGATTGTTATTTGTTGTTATTATACATTTATACATCCCTTTTTTTTCGGATAATCCCAGAAGTCTGCACAACATAGTATTTTTTTAATTTTGTTATTTTATGACGTTTCTAGAAAGATAGATTGACTTTATAGGGAAATTGGTTGGGTTTCCAGCTCACAGCAGACAGTAGAAGTTACGGTTTCTTAAAAACAAGAATAAAGTGCAAACGTAAGTATAAAGAACATAGACCAAAGGAAATAACACAAGAAAAAAAAGGTACAAAAATTAACATAGAATACAATAACATCATTTTTTCAATCAAGGAATGAACGAATGAATGATTGTTTATCTGTAATCGGTGCTGCTTGGATTGTGAATTTCTCTACGGAGATAAAAAGTATCCATCCATCCATCCATCCATCAACATGAACATTTATCAACTTTGATTTTGAACGAATCATCCAGCTCCACATAAAATAACTACTAGTTTGATACAATTGGTTGACGAAATTAAGAGTTCCATTTTGGTAGCAAGTATCAGTACTAATCCAAACTTGTGACTGAGAACGTATAGATAAATGGCCATTTTTTTTGGTCGTCACCCTCCCCCACTGCCCAACCTCTGAACCTAGGCATAAAAATTGAACAAAAAGATGATTTAATCTTTAAACAATGAACAACAGAGCGTCTATAACGGGCGACAGTGAACTAAAGAATCATTCATCGAACAGACTTGAGCGGATCAGTGATTTTACATGAACCAAGTTATCAGTTAATCTTTTAACAATGAAAACTTAGTGGGAGATTCTAACCCGTCAGGGTCTGGTTAAAACAAACGCTGAAAACCTCTCGCCCTGGAAGAATAACTGTTTAACGAGAGCCAGTCGAGCGAAGAGCGATTTATAGAGTCGTAAGAGCAGCCACGGGTGCGGCTTCGGATCTACGAGTTGAAAAGATATTTTTTTTAAAAAGTAAGGCGCGGTGAAATATGGAATGAATAAGAAAGAGTTAAAAAATGGAGTTAAAGATAGACGGAGACACAAAAGAGTGAGCGTAAAAATGCCAGAGCCAGGTTTCCAAAAGCAGAGCATCAAAAGATGTCGGTTAAACACCCCGCAATCAACACCCTATAACCCGGCGCACAGCCTGCATACCACACCGCTCTGCCCGTCTCGACAAAATAAAACGCACACACACATCCACACAATCCTGGAGGCGACCGACACAGCCTCCTCCGAGGGCAGCGTCGGTGTGCGAGAACAAAACAAGTGCATGTGATGGAGGCTGAAGGTCGACGGTCGCCCACCTGCTGCACGAGTCCAACACGGGAGGAAGAAAGTGAGAAACGACTTCTCGTCCCAGTTTAATTACTATTTCCACAACCAGACCGGTGATTATACACTAAACATAACTTCAAAACGTGTGCTGAAGGCTCCATCATCACACGCTTCTACGTCTACGTTGAAAATTTGCAACACTCAGTCATCCAAGAGAGACTCAAATGTAGACTTTAAACATATTATTAAGAGTGTTTTTTCTACCGACTTATCTCATTTTTTGGGGGTTTTAGACTTATTCTCATATTGGTATCATGTCCTATAGAGTAGTGATGTGTTGATGAAGCTTCATGAAGCAGTGTCATTATTTTCAGAGTCCACTAGATGGCGGTCTCTGCACTATTTTCCTTTGTTTTGAACAACTGTTCTAATGAAACGTCATTTCTAGACTGATGGCGCCACCTACTGACCTCTAAACTACATGACACTGTTTCACGAAGCTTCATCAGACCATCACTAATAAAGAGATGACAGTGTTTAAGATAACACGAGGAACATACATTATGGATGTCAACAGAGACTTTCAATAAGAGGGGATTCTTGCCAGAGATAATTTAGATACTGGAGAACAACCCTACCGGAATGATAATATCGCAATTAGACTTGTCGTTACATACAACTTTAGTTCAGCCCTTGACCTTGATTTCTAAATGAATTAGGTCCCTCTGGTCGTTGACACTCCTGGTCTACACACAGTCTTGGTTGCATCATAGTCTAGGCCGGTTTGGTCTCCTCAGAACCTATGCTGAAACCAGTAGTTGGCTCAGGATGTCTCCGAGGACCTGTAAGTGTATTCGACTGGGAGGAGGCCCCGGGGCAGACCCAGTTCCTCCTGGTATTGTACCATAATGATTTCCTGATCTGGACCTCTTTTACTTCAGCTGCTGCCCCCATGACCCGACAAACATTAACCACCGCAGTAACCGGTAAACGGTTGGTAAGGTTTCATGAAACAGTCGATAAGGTTTCATGATACAGTTCAGTCATTTCGGAGTTCAGTAGGGGGTCGTCTCGGTCTAGAATTAGGGTTCGACAGAATGCATGGTTTAGAGCCAAAGATTAAAGAGCAGAGAGTGCCCTCTAGGGGACTTTAAAAATTGAGATATTGTATCGTGAAACCAGATCAACTAATCAATACCATTAGCTTACACTTCACAATCTGGTCGCGCATTAGAAGTTGTAGATCTTCCTCGAATTTAATCAGTAGGACACGAAACGCAAATGAGATCCACCAGCAAATGTGTCAATAATTGAGCCGTATTATAGCCACAATAGCTCCTGAATGATCGTGTGATTAAAAAGAGCAGAAAATGTGATTCACATGATTATAAACCCTGGTGTGCGGACGATGACGACAAAAATCCGCTCAGTCAGACAAAAGAAAAGTGTTGAAAAACTAGTTTGAAGCAAGTATTGGCGTGTTTTTGAGCGAGTAACCAGAAAATACACGGATAATAAACTGTAATAATAAAAGTGTGATAGTAAGTAAATGTATCAAATAGTTTGTCGTCATCATCTTAGTTGGATTATTCATGTCATTTGAGATCTTACTGTATTCGTGAAGTTTAAATTCCTCTTTAAATAAAGGAGGTACGTAACGTTAAACTGTGATGAAAGGTCAAACACTTGAACATGCATCTCCAGACACAAATCAAACACTGGACTGTAATTTATATTCCCTGCAGGTCCACTGATCTGTCCGGCGTCTCCCGGTGATGAATGATGTCCATTTTTTTTCAAATGCCGCTGGAATTACAGTAGATCACGTCTGAAGCGCGACACCGAGATGACGCTCCGACTTGTTAATTACAAGGCAGAGGAAGGTTCGTCCTGACAGGGAGCCGAGGCCCGCAGCCATCCAGGGAGTATTATCTTTCAAACCCCGGTTGGCCTGGATGTAAAAACACACACCTGCACAGCATGTCGGTGAGACGCACAAAGCCCACATAAGCCAATTCGAAGGCGCCGCGGTGCCGGGACTGCAGGAGCTGCTGACGGAAGTACAGGCCGACCCCCTCCACCTGCGACGGAGAGAAAGTGCAAAATAACATTTTGTGAGGCAGGAGCTGTGATCTTTAATCGGACATAAAACACCGCAGTTTCCTAGATTCACCCAATTATACTTTGTAGAGGAGTTTATGGGCAAGAATCTGGCGAAACGATAACTATCTACACACTTGGACAACAACACAAAACTGTAGTAACAAGGATACATTTGTAGTACTGTCCGAGTACTTGACTCTGGCGTTTTAAAGACCACATAACTCTTGACAAAGTCTTAAGCCCTTGTGTTATCTCAGGGTCAAGATGACCCAGAGCCCCCCCCAAAAAAGTGTTAAAGTGTATAATCCCTTGTGTCACAATGACCTCCGATCCAATGACTGAGGACGAGAGGATACAGCGACTCTAGCATTTTATGAACCTAAAACGGACACATTCTGGTTTTAAAACAAATGAGAGAAGTTAACCCTTGTGTTATCTCTGGGTCAAGTTGACCCCAAAGGCCTGAAAATAATTGTGTTTATATTATCCCTTGTGCTGTCTTTGGGTCAAAGCAAACGACCTTCGCCACTGCAAATCTATGGAAGCCAGGGAAGTCGTTCACTTTGACCCAGAGACAACGCAAGGGATACCACAAACACATTTGTTTTTAGGTTATTTGGGTCATCTTGACCCAGAGATAACATAAGGGTCAACTTCTTTAATTTGTTTAAAGAATGTATCCTCTCGTGCTCAGTCAGGTGGTTGGGAGGGCCTAATGACTGCTTCCATCGAGCGAGAGTAAGTTTAATTGCAACAAAAAAATGAACAAACGCAGTGAATATTTGCACGTTAGTTGTAAATACAATAATTATGTTTTATACAAAAATAATTGAAATATAAAACCATAAACAAATATAATATTTATTTATTTTAACTATGAAAATATAATAACTATAACGGGCTGTTTTTTTTATTAAATTACAATTTGAAACACACTTTATTCAAATGTAAACCATAAAAAGGAGTAAAGATAAAAACACATGACACTGACTGACGTTTGTTCTCGATGATGTGACCGAAGTGAGTCAACATCATAACATCCGTCTTTGGTCGACTCACCAAAAAGGCTCCGGGTCGAGCACGTCAAGCGTGAGAGCGACATGTCAGTGGCGTGACAAGCGTGTTCAAAAAAAGGATGCTGAGACATCCACATAATGGCCACCGTCAGTAAAACCATCCAGTTAGTAATAGTGTCAGTAACATTATTCTAACTATACACACACACAGTGGCACACACTTGTGTGTGTAAACGGGGCGAGTGTGTTGCAGGTGAGGCTAACAGGGCGAGGCGGACGCGGAGCTCCGACTCCCTGTCATTAAGCTGTGGTTTCACCGCCACCACCGAGGCGGCCAGAACCCGACTTAGTCAGGGGTGGCACAGAGGGCACAGGGCGGGGGTGGCAGTAAGAAAAAAAAAGAGATTGCAGGGGGGTGTCCGTAGGGGATGTGGGGGTGAGACACAACATCTAAACTAACATAGACGCTCCACCACGGACGACCGGGATTAGAGACGCCACTGAACCCAGAAACCAACCCTTGGTGTTGGTGCAACGATGATGCAGGATCACGACGCCTTACGAAATAACATCATCTAGGACATGTTGGGTCGTACAGACATTCCCAAGCTAGAGTGGCTCTGTACTTTTTGTACTTTTAAGTAGGAAAATCACATGGTAATAAAAAAAATATATAAAATAAAAGGTTCAAGAAATATTTTCATTAAAAGTTTTGTCTTTTGACTACCAAAGTATAAATAAAATCATTTTTATTTACAAGTAACGTGCAAATATTCACTGCGTTTGTTTATTTTTTCGTTGCAATTAAACGCACTCTCGCTAGATGGCAGCAGTCATTAGGCCCTCCCAACCACCTGACTGAGGACGAGAGGATACAGTCGACTCCAGCATCTTATAAACCTGATGTTTGGACAAATTCTGGTTTTAAAAGAGGCGTTTTAAGGACCACATAACTCTTGACAAAGTCTTAAGCCCTTGTGTTATCTCAGGGTCAAGATGACCCAGAGCCCCAAAAAGAAATGTGTTTTTATATTATCCCTTGTGTCACAATGACCTCCGATCCAATGACTGAGGACGAGAGGATACAGTCGACTCCAGCATTTTATGACCCTAAAACGGACAAATTCTGGTTTTAAAACAAATGAAATAAGTTAACAGTTGTTTTATCTCTTGGTCAAGTTGACCCCAAAGGCCTGAAAACAAATGTGTTTATATTATCCCTTGTGTTGTCTTTGGGTCAAAGCGAACGACCTTCGCCAAATCTATGGAAGCCAGGGAGATCCTCCATATAAAATAAAATCATTTTTATTTACAACTAACGTGCAAATATTCACTGCGTTTGTTCATTTTTTCGTTGAACATTAAACTTCCTCTCGCTAGATGGCAGCAGTCATTAGGCCCTCCCAACCACCTGACTGAGGACGAGAGGATACAGACGACTCCAGCATCTTATAAACCTGATGTTTGGACAAATTCTGGTTTTAAAACAAATTAAAGACTCTTGTGTTATCACTGGGTCAAGTTGACCCAAAGGACCTAAAAATAAAATGTGTTTGTGGTATCCCTTGTTTTGTCTCTTGAACATGATGTTATTTCTCATACTTGACAGGCGTCGTGATCCTGCATCATTGTTTCGACTTTTATTTTATATTCCAATATAGTTTTTAGAAATGCAGCTTTTCAAGAAGTAAGTAATTATTCAAGCCAAGGAGATAATGTAATATTCTGAATGTCAATTATAAAAAAATAATTTGAAAACGTCATATTTAAATGGGATTGTAAATAAATGATGACGAAGAAAATAAATGATTCTGGTTCTAACTGGATCAAGCAAGGTTTTGAAGTATTTGTCACTGACTTCAGCACTAGCAAACAAAAAAGAACATTTTTAATGGATTATTGATATATTGATAAATGTAAATTCAACCATTGCTGCTTGAGTGGAGGAAAGATAAGATGAAAAAACACTTTTACACAGCAATTATTGTAACATATTGTGAAACATTTTAACGTTTTTCTTTACACACAGCTCCTTTTTCCTTTGATTTTAACTTGTGGTGAAAAAACTAGAATACAGTAACAATTTGTTTCTAATTTAGCTTCTGTTTGCACTTGTTTTGTTTAAAATAAACAAAGAAACACAATTATTAATACAGACAAAGTCAATAATCGATAAGACAAGAGACTTTTCTTTAAAAAGAAAAAAGATTCAAATATGGATAAAGGCACAAATAGTTTTTTTATTCCATAAAATGAAAATTATTTAAATACTTTAAATATGACCATAAATATAAAACTTAAATGTGAAACAGTTACAAGGGATTGATAGTTTAAGGGAAAATCTTCAAAACTTTTCAATTTTTAACAAATTGCTTCTTATTTCTTCTTTATTTGTTTAAAATAAACAGAGGAACACAATTATTAATACAGACGAAGAAAATAATAGACAAGACTATTAATTATAATGAATAATCATATACATCTCATGAGCTATCATCTAATATAATAATTAGTAGTAGACTTTGTATTTAAAAAAAATAAAAAATAAAAAAATATGGATAAAGGCACAAATAGGTTTTAATTCCAAAAAATGAAAAACACAAAACTTTTAATATACACTTAAATATAAACTTAAATATAAAACTTAAATGCGAAACAGTTACATGGTTTAATCGTTTTAGGGAAAAAGTTAAACTATAGTTAATGTTTAGAGTTTGTTTCTAAATGTCCGTTAAACAGACTTATTTTAACTTTTAATCAGTTTATAATATAATGAGAACAACAACATTTTATCACGCGTCATCCTACAATTAGGTTTATTTCAGGTATTTTTTTTCGGAATGTTTTTCGGAATGTCGAAAAAAAAAAGCCTGGAAATAACACTTTAGAAATAAACGTAATGACACCGTTCACTACACAACTGTTAAATCTACACAAACAACAATGTATAGAAAGAGCAGCCCTGCATAATTTCCAGTGTTGGGCTTAGACAGCCTGTTTTCTGTCCACATGACTGGTCAACAAACCGGGCCTGACCCAGCAGCCCCAAAGTGGACCAACTGAAACACCGCAGTACGGCTGGAGTGGACCGCAGCGGCACCGAGCCCGATGACTTATCACACTGGACGCCGGCGTGGACTCCCAGGACCGTCCTGACCTCACGCCGGGTAAAAACGGCAGTCGCTGTTAGATGGCCCCGACCGCTGCGGTGCTGAGCTGGGCCACGTTTCGGGGCCATCGCCTCGGCCCTATTTTAAGATCTGCCCCTGAAGGTTCCCGTCCGTGTAACTGTTTAAAAGGGCAGAGCAAGCTTCCTCTGTGGGAGACTTTATTTAGAAATCAACTTCCTGTTTGCAAGTGCGCCTGTTTTTCAAGAAAAAAAATTCCCGAGTGTAATTACACGTACGGCCGTGACAGTTACCCAAATAACCCTAATTCTCCCTCGACAGTCGTGGATGTTTGTTGTTGCTGCTGCACGAGTCGACCATCCACAGATGGGATTACATGCTCCAGAGTTAAAGGCAATTGGATTATATTATTCCAGCCCAGGCTGCTGTGAGGACTTCAGTCCTATGAAGGCACTTCCTCCTAATGTACGAAGCTTCAAGAGAAGGACCTCCCTAAAACCGGGTTCCAGAGTTTAAATAATTTGCTGTAATTTCCAACGCTTTCTGAAAGGATGGCAATAGTAAAATTCTACTTAAGGCAGCTGCAGCGGCGCTGAGTTCACTGAGAGGGAGTGAGACAGTTTGGAGCAAGTTTAGTCTCACATAAACATTAGGTCTGTAGAAAAAAATATTGATATAGTAAATGTCGCAATATTTCTTTCATGAAACTTGATTAAATATTTAAGAAATTTGTTAATTTTTGTGTTGCAATTAATCTGAAAATAAGATTTATACAGCCTGCACACAAAAAGTTTAACTTATTATACACTATTGTATAGTTAATAACATAACGGTCCAAAAATGTGTAAACATTACTCGTTTATACAAATAATCCCATACATTGCATTTGTTCTTTTGTGAAATACAAATAAAGATCCCTATATTTGAACTCTAGTAAGTCGATGTTAAGCATACAACAGCATTGTGGGTTAATTATGCTATGTAAGTGTGTAACAATTCAATTCTATAAAGAAAAATCGATATATTGTCGTTCCTACAGTACAACAAGATATGCAATTATATTGTATTGTTGCCGCTGCATCACAATCACGATTGTCTCGCCAGATTCTTGCCAATGCACACCCCGAATAAAGATGTGTACAGAAATAATATTCAGTTCAGAAACTGCTCCAAGTCATAGCTGGCTATGACTGTATCCTCTCATCCTCAGTCATTGGATCATAGGTCATAATGACTGCTACCATCTAGCAGAGGGGAGTTTAATTTCAACACAAAAACGAACAAACGCAGTGAATATTAGCAGGTTAATTGTAAATGAAAAGTATTTTACTTGATACTAAAATCAACATCTGTGCTCAATTTGTTTTAATAACTAAGGTTTTAAATCAACAAAAGACTAGAAAATCTCTCTGATTAGCAACAACCAGTGACTCCACTTGTTGGACGGAGATTTATCGACGGCTCACGACTCGTCATCCAACCCTTCGACTCAAACACATGACGAAACGGTGAACTCTTGTTGGCCGCTCGAAAAGACGACCTCATTCAAATGTGTCAGCTCGCTCGCTCCAACAGAACCGGGCCAAGGCGTGACAAAACAACCTGGATCCCGGCGGACCGACCACGGTGGTCCATTTACCGTCAGAGTGCTCTTTAATTTTTACGCCGCCCCTATCGTCACTTTCCAAATAATCTCCCTGCTGCATTAGCGAGATTAGTTTCATCCACGGTTACCACGGCAACGGGGGGGGGCGGAGGCAGAAACATCTGGAAACACAGGATGCGGTCCGGTCCAAAACCTGCTGCGACTTTATACAAACACCATCCACATGTGACATCATGAAGAGGAGCCATGTCCTGCTGGCGTCGTCCCTGGAGCTGTCACACACTCTTGGGAGGATAACAGCAGAAGAAGAAGAAGAAAAAAAAAAGAAAAAAAGTTGTGGTGAAGTCAGAGAGGAGCAGTTTTTTCCTCTCGCTCTGTTAAACTATGGGTTATGTAATCTGGCCCGGCATCCCAAAAGTACCACAGTGGACATCAGAGCCTCCAAAACATCACTACAAATTATCTTCCGATGGCACGGAGACACTGAGGTCACCGTTGTGACTTTTGTCCGACCTGGAACGTCTTGAGAACTGATGTCAGCAGGGCTTGACTTAAGAGTCTTTTCTTTTTTTCTTTAAAAAAGGCTAAAGTTGGCGAGAATTGACCGTCATAGAGACGCAGCAGACAATATTCTTCTTTTTAAGCCCAACACTATATTCTTTTTTATAAATAAAAATGATATGTATATCATTATAACATTTAATTTTTTAAATCATAGTTATTTTATGGTTTAGATTTTAATAATGTGCATGTTACTTGAAATTAAAAATGTTTTTTTATACACAAATAGTTCATTTTTGTGTAGCTATTAAACTTTTGGCCTCTAGATGGCAGCAGTCATTACGTCCTCCGCAGCTACAGGAACAATGAAATACTGCGAGATCTGGCAATGACTGGGGTCGAGAGGATACAGTGATTCTCCAGCAGCTTTTTAAAGCTGATGTTTGGACATATTTTGGTTTCAAAACGAATGAAAGCAGTTACGACTTCGTCAAGAGTCATGTGGTCTGTAAATTCTGCCAAGGAGTCAAGTACTCGACAATACTACAAATATATCCTTGTTAGTACAGTATCGTAATTTCTGAATATATAGCAATAAACTGTATCGTTGCCCCAGTATTGTGATATGTATTGAATCGTTAGATTTCTGAAAATACACACCCTTAGTCATATCTTATACAGTTTTGCAATATATGGTATTGTTGCACATATATTATCGTACTTACAGTATCGCAATATTCACCTCTATAACTGAAGAAGTCACATCCACCTTTTTATCTGACACCATCTTTCTCAGACTTCTGAGCAAAACTCTTAGAAACCAATATAATTGTGAAAAACAAACAAGACTGACTTCTCTGACGTCTCACTAACATCAGCTATTTTATAAAAATCAAACACGCCAGATTACAAAGAAAGACACATATTCAGCACATACTGACACTTCCGACTCTCAGGACTGTAAATGCATCGTCAACAAGCAAAAACACACACACACACATTCACACACACACCCTCCACTCCCTTCGCAGACAAACACAGCCCTCGTCTGGTACCCTTGTTATTATGGACGCGAACATGCTGAAGCACTCAGACAACTATTCCTGTGTGAGTCCGTCTGTGTGCCGGCGTGTGTGTGTGTCTGTTGTGTGTTTTGCTGCTGCTGCTGGTGGTGCTGGTGGTGGAAGTGATTTGGAAAGAATGCGGCGGGGCAGGGAGGGGAGGCGCGACCATTAAACCAGCGGGCTCAGGCCTTCAAATGAAAGCGCTAACAAGGGTGGATGCTAATTGAAGAGGCTTCCCAGCGTGGCGTCACAAACATCGATTCCCAGCATTCCCCTTTGCTCGGCACATGTACTGTCAATACATGGACGGTGGAGGGAGGTAAACGCTTTTTTTGAGGGGGGCGGGGGGAGATGGTTTCGGGTCACCGACCATCGACAACAGTTTGAGGTCATTGTGATGAAATGAAGCGAGTAACCATTACGGTAATGCGTCGATTTCAACACTTGTGTGAATGTTCTTGATGTTTGAAGGATTAGAAGAAACTACAAGCAGGCACATTCATGGGTTTATAATGGACTCGTGTGCTGTTCACTGCACATGTCTCTCTTTGGAACATGACATGAAGTGAACCCTGTATTTAGGTGATGGTCTGATGAAGCTTCATGAAACAGTGTCATAATTTTCAGAGTCCACTAGATGGCATCTCTGCACTATTTTCCTTTGTTTGGAACAACTGTTCTAATGAAATATCACATTTTTTAAACTGATGGCGCCACCTACTGACCTCTAAAAAACATGACACTGTTTCATGAAGCTTCATCAGCCCATCTTGTAAATATTATTTCTGTCTGGATGATGTTTTATTCTATAAAGAGACCAGATTTTCTCCAAAGTAAAATAACCCTGTGATTCCTGACACTTGTTTCAGTCAAATTTCCTCCAAGAATAAGCCTGTAAACCCCCCAAAATTGGTCAAACATAAATCTTTATGGGACCATTTGTGAAGACCCGCCCAGGGCTATCTCTGATCCCGCGATGTAGAGAGATGGATTTTTCATGCGCTTAATGTTCTTTTCTTTGTTGATCATGATAATTTATTAATGGTTGGTGACCGACTTGTCTATTGAAGTGGCCGAATGAACATTCAGTGCAACAAATAAGGATATATAATTGATTATTAAAGTATAAAATAATGTCAGTTACTTCAATAACTACAACAACAGACTCCGCCTATTAGTTGTGAGCCTGATAAAGTGACAAAAAACCTTATGGTTTAACCTTAAACCTATTGGCCCATGGTCAAAACACCTTTTTTGTAGTAATCAAAAAAACCATCCATATGTAATAACTACGTAATATAAACTTTAACACTGAAGTAACATTGCGTAAAATATGGAATTAATATCAGCTAATAATACAATTGTCAATAAAAACGTTTGCGTTTTTTTGAGTTAGAAATGATTAGCCAAATATTTTATTACATCTAATATAAAAAATAACATTTTATTGACAAAAATATTATTAAAAACATGCGTATGAAGTAGAATGTGTGTTTGAAAAATGATCTTCTCTTTACTGTTACTGTTAGTGGAAACTAGTGATGATCTGATGAAGCTTCATGAAACAGTGTCATGTTGTTTAGAGGTCAGTAGGTGGCGCCATCAGTTTAAAAATGATGTTTCATTAGAACAGTTGTTCAAAACAAAAGGAAAATAGTGCAGAGACGCCATCTAGTGGACTCTGAAAATAATGACACTGCTTCATGAAGCTTCATCAGAACATCACTAGTGGAAACACAAAGCTGCCGACACGACTCACATTGCTTCCGGTTAAAGAAAGTTAGGTAAATATAAATTGTCATAAACTGCTAAAACGAGTTGAGTTTGATAATCCTGATCTACCGACGATACCATCAGTCGCCATCGAAGCGCGATGAAGCCGTGGTCACATGACAAGACTCACTTGTTCCTCCGTGATGAGTCCAGCAGGCGTGTCTTCGCCACTGAAGCCGAGCGGCAAACTCTGACACAGCTGTCCCAGCAGCATGGACACTTCCTTCATGCTCCGCCAGCAGCACACCAGCACCATCTGGGCCGTCACCCGGTAGCCCTCGCCTCCCGGAGCACAAGCTGACCCCGAGCACATGAGACAGAGAAGACTTTTGAGAACGTGTTCAACATGTTTTTCATTGTTATTATTTCACACATAAAGACACCGATAAATGAGATTCATATAAGAATTTGTAGAACATGAATCCTACTGAAAAAATATGTCCATCCATCCATCCATATATCCATCCATCCATATATCATCCATCCATACATACATACACATATTCATCCATCCATCCATATATCCATCCATTTATATATCATCCATCCATCCATCCATACATACACATATTCATCCATCCATACATACACATATTCATCCATCCATCCATCCATCCATTCATATATCATCCATCCATCCATACATACACATATTCATCCATCCATCCATTCATATATCATCCATCCATCCATACATACACATATTCATCCATCCATCCATTCATTCATATATCATCCATCCATACACATATTCATCCATCCATCCATATATCATCCATCCATCCATCCATCCATCCATACACATATTTATCCATCCATCCATTCATATATCATCCATCCATCCATTCATATATCATCCATCCATCCATCCATCCATCCATATATCAACCATCTATCCATCCATCCAATACACAAAAAAGAATAGAAATGATTTTAATACATTTATAAGGAATGAACCAGTGGAGTACCAATATTTTCCCCCCCAGACAGACAGACAGACACACACACACACACACACACACACACACACACACACACACACACACACACACACACACACACACACACACACACACACACACACACACACACACACACACACACACACACACACACACACACACACACACACTTTTAAACTTCTGGAATAGTCTCGCTTCTTTATCTCAGAGATATTTACTTCTTTTTTTTTAAACGTCAAGCGCCACCAACAGGTAACCCAAGGTGGAGCAGGGAGGCATAACACTAAAACCCAGTTCCAAATCCAGTACTTTTAAATCAGTATGTATTCAATTTTTTTATGTTCCGTGAGTATTATTTGGGGGCTTAATTGTGGGGCTTTGCCAGACGAGGTCAGGTGTTATAATTCATGAATGTGACCTTTATATTAATATATGTTGAATGTCTTCATTTATATCAGGGGAAAATGAAAGTACAATGAAGCCCTTAACTCTTATTTCTGTATGTGCCTGTGTACTTCAGTTTGTCATCATCTTTGTCATTGTTGTTTCATCAAACACAAAGATTGTTGTTCAAGGAGGTCTGTGTTACCCACCTGGACCCGGTGCAGCCGTTTTCGTCGTCTGCGTTTGAGCGCCCTCTTGTGTCTCCAGTTCTCTGGCGCTGGTGAAAAAGTCGTTGGTGTCTCGGGGCTGGATCTCCTGCAGGATCTTCTGCAGGCCTGGCGACGCATCTACACAACGGAGACTTGTTTAAATCCTTCTCTAGATGCAAGCTGAATGTAAGCACCTGTGTCAGCATCCATTGGAATGAGTCCTTCAGGTGAGGAACTCTGGACGACGGGGGACACGACGTCCGACAGCCTGTAGCACATCTCTATCAGCTCCGACACCAGACTCCTCCACTGATCCGTGCAGCTCAAACTTCTACATTCATCAGACAAGAAGAAAGAGTGAGTGACCGGCGTCGAGTGATGTTTGGATCATGAGGAATCTCACTCCATGTTGAGCTGCTGCAGGACAGCAGTGATGCAGTGAGCTCGGCCGTACAGAGGACAGGACGCCGCCGCCTGCAGGAGGTTGGACTCGGCTCTGGACACCTCTGACCGCAGACAGAGCAGCAGCAACTGGATCACTGAGGACAGAAAACATATTCAAACACAATAATCTTCATAATTCTGTTGTTAGAAACATTCTGTGGAAATTCTTATTGATTGCTCTGTTTTCTCATTTTATATTTCTATAGGTTAACCTTCTCTAAAATATTCCAAAACTTAAACTCTATTTGCAGTAGAACTGTTCAAACACAGAGCAGATTCAGTAGTAGAAGTAGAAGTATTAGTAGTAGAAGTGGGAATAAAATAAGTAGTAGAAATAGTAGTAGAAGTAGTAGTAGAACTACAATAAGTTGTTAAAGTATAAGTAGAAATTTAAAAAAAGTAAAAGTAGTAGAACAATTATAAGTAGAAGCAGCAGAAGTAGTAGTAGAAGTAGTAGTAGAATTAGTAGTAGAAGTAGAAGAAGTAGTAGTAGAAGTAGTAGTGAGTAGTAGTAGAAGAATTAGTAGTAATAGTAGAAGTAGAAGTAGTCTTTGAATTAATAGTACAAGTACTGTATAATTAGCAAAATTAGAAGTAGAATTAGTAGTTGAAGTAGAAGTAGTAGAATTAGTAGTAGAAGTAGTAGAAATAGTAGTAGAAGTAGAAGTACTAGTATAATTAGTAGTAGAAGTAGCAGTATAATTAGTAGTATAATTAGAAGTAGAAGTACTAGTAGAATTAGTACTAGAAGTAGAAGTAGCAGTATAATTAGTAGTAGAAGTAGAAGTAGCAGTAGAATTAGTAGTAGAAGTAAGTAGAAGTAGTAGATAAGTAAGTAGGTAAGTAATGTGTCTCTAAGCGCTTAAACAATCAAACCAATACTCAATAAAATAGTAGAAGTAGTAGTAGAATTAGAAGTAGTAGTAGAATTAGTAGTAGACTTAGCAGTAGAAGTAGAAGTAGTAAATAAGTAAGTAAGTAAGTAATGTGTCACAAAGCGCTTAAACAATCAAACCAATACTCAATAAAATAGTAGAATTATTAGTAGAAGTAGTAGTAGAAGTAGTAGTATCAGTAGTAGTATGTAGACAAAAGTGTTGTGTGAATGCCTTCAGCACAATGAAAAAAATAATCCATAAAGCTAAAGATAAAAATATTCTATAAATCGAAGGTTACAAAACTTTAAATGATCAACTCACACTCAAAAGAAAACTTGTTCTGATGTATGTCTCAGTACTAACATTAACAACATGTCTAACCTGCCAATGCATTCAGCTCTAGCACGAGCGCCTCAGTGGGCTGCGGTGGAAGCATCGGAGGCTGGTACTGAACGCCTTGCTCCTGAGCACAGAGCAGCAGCGCCTGACTCAGCTGTGGCTGGTGCAGCAGCAGGTTGAGCAGGTGGGCTGCTGTGACGCTGTCGAACGGTCTGGTGCTGCTGCTCAGGTCCAGAGCCGCCTGGACCACTCCACGCATCCGATCCGGATCCTGAGCACAATGAGGGGAGAAGATATTGTGAGCTGGTAATTAACTGTTGCACAATGTTTCCGTTTATATTTCAACAGATTTTACATGACAATAAAATGGCAGAATGTGGCGCCATCGTGTGGAGAAAGAGTGGAACAACATCTACCAAACATCAAATGATTTCTTTATTTTAGACTTACCTGAAGCCCCACAGCTGATGGCGGCAGTTTCCATAGCAACCCTGAGGCTAGATTTTTGACCTCCAGGAAGTTGTTGGCGACACAGAAAAGGACATTCTGCGCGTGGTCAGAGGTCACGACCTCACCCAGGCCGAATCCTTCAGGCTCTGAGTGACGGAACAGAATGAGGTGATGGAGACGATGAGCATAAAATGGGTGCAACGTTTGTCGGCTACCAGTGTTGAAGGTGAAGATTGTTCCCAGCAGATCCAGCAGGTGAAGAGACATGAAGCACTTGGAGAAAGAAGCTCCAGGAGCCAGGGCCTCAAACAAGCACTCGCACAGCCACCGCAGGAACTCCTGCATGTGACAAGATGATTTCAATTTCTTTATGGAAGTATATGTATATATTTATTAAATAATTAAATACAATAATTTCTACATTAAAAGGTTGAATTAGTTTATTTTCTTAAGTATGTTAAATTTGAAATGTGAATGTACTAAAATAAATACAAAAAATTGATATAGTTGATGATTTAGGTTGTATTTATTAGAAAATAGCTCAACATTTTAAATCGTATCCTCTCATATTAGGTATTAGAATGTTGGTATAATAATGACACCATGATTGGCTGATTGTTTGATAAAGTAGCTCAGTACTCTTTTAGTAATGTCCTGTGGCACTAGTATACTTACATTTGTATAAGGAATTTAAAATGCTAAGAATAAAACGATTACAAAATTTAGAAACAACAACATTTCAATAAAAAGAGTTTCAACATTTGAAATGTTACATTTAACAATTCTGATGACACTGGTTTACTTCCATAAGTTCCATCATAAAAAAAAAGATTTGTTGACCTTGTAGAGAAGAAGCGAGTGCTGGGCTTCATCCCTCTGCTCCGGCTCCCTCTCCTGGTTCTGCTTCTTCTGCAGCAGCTGAGCTCCGTCCCTCACTCTGCTCAGCAACTGTGGTAAGATAAGTATTCTGTCTCTCTGTCACACACTCTTTAATCAACCTTCACGTCTCACACACACCTTCTTCATCAGGCTGACCGACTGCTGCCGGACTCCTGGCGATTGGCTATTGAGATTGGGAGGCAGGAAGTGGCGGACGAGCTCCATCTCCTGCGAGCTAAGGACTTCTGTACTGCGGTGGCTCTCGCACACCAGACCCAGAGCGTCCATCCTCACCTGAGAGCAGGTGATTTATCTTTACAACTGATATTCTGTTGAAGCGACTAGAGCTAAAACTACTTGTTTAAGATTTGAATTTGACATAGTGATTAAATAGTTTTAGTTTTAATAGATACAATGTTTTTTCCACGATACTGTATCGATATTCAAAAGCACGATTTATTTTTCAGAGGAAACAGTCGACTCCAGCAGTTAATGTTTGGACATAAATCATAGTTCTTTATTCTCATAGATTTGAATAATGTGCATGTTACTTGAAATTAAAAATGTTTTTTTATACACAAATACAGTAGTTCATTTTTGTATAGCTATTAAACTTTTGGCCTCTAGATGGCAGCAGTCATTACGTCCTCGCAGCTACAGGAACAATGAAATACTGCGAGATCTGGCAATGACTTAGGTCGAGAGGATACAGTGATTCTCCAGCAGCTTTTAAAAGCTGATGTTTGGACATATTTTGGTTTCAAAACAAATTAAATCAGTTACGACTTCGTCAAGAGTCATGTGGTCTGTAAATTCTGCCAAGGAGTCAAGTACTCGACAATACTACAAATATATCCTTGTTAGTACAGTATCACAATTTCTGAATATATAGCAATAATCTGTATCGTTGCCCCAGTATTGTGATATGTATTGAATCGTTAGATTTCTGAAAATACACACCCTTAGTCATATCTTATATCGCTGAGCAGAGGTTAAGTTTTAAGAGCCAGAATATGTATAACTTTCATCTCGACTTCTGCACCGATATTTATTAGAATGCCATCTTCAAATCTCGATTTAAAAAGAATGTTTACGCTGACTCTACAGTAGGTGGCAGCAAAAACAAAAAGCGGCCACAGACAAAACACCCATTACCCATTTATTTTTTGCTTGAATTAAAAAGTGCAGAAGTTTGTTTACATATTCCATTGGTGTCGCCAGTTTATCCATGTTTTTGTGTGTCATTTATAAATATTTACTATATTGTCAGTTTCAGGCATGTTGTGTTCTATGTTCTCTGTTATATAAGGTTTTTATTTATTTTTATTTAGTTTATTTTTATTTAGTTCCGATAATTTATTAAAATCAATTCATGACAACTAATAAATCTCATGACTTCTTAATATGGCTTAAAGGAAGGAGTGTTATTTGTTTGCTCTATCAAACGTGGTGTTTGTAATAATTATTTGTAAGTAAGTAAGTAAGTAATATTTATTTATATAGCGCTTTTCCAGACCAGGGTCACCCGCAACATTGGTAAAAAATAGAAAAGAAACAAAAATAAATCACAATAGCAGCGACCACGTCGTATGGTTGAAGAAGTCACCTGATCATGCTTGTGCGTCAGAGCCTTCTTGAGCAGAGAAATAGGAACCAGACCCCCCCACAGACCGTCCTCGGACGTCGACACCACTCCCTGAGCGCGAGCGGCCCGAAGGCAGGTCATCAGAGCTCCAAGTGCACCTCGACTTCCCGGTGGTCCTGCAATCATTTAGCAAATAGATGTTGGTTTTTAATCAGTACTACTGGAATATTGAATGAATTTACACATTTAAAACGTATTGTGGAAACTGAAGTTTCTTTTATTCAAATGATCAAGTATTGAATTTTTTTAGTCATTGAATTCAATAATATAGATTAAAATTGTAATTGTGATTTTTATTGAATAAATACATTAGAAAATGTTTATATGTTATATTTAATTGGGGGTATTTTGGCGCAGAGTTATTTATTATATTACCCTTAATTCACAACTTTTTTTAATTCAATATTTGCAGCCTTTTATCTGGTAACACTATTATGGTTATGAATTTAAAAACATTATATTTAGAAAATGTACTTTGAATTAAATGTCCAAGTAGAATGTCAAACTCTATGTGTGAAAAAAATAAGAAATAATCCACATAAATAATATAAAGAACTGAACCAGGTTATAACACACAGGGGCTTTTATAAATATTTTAAATTTCTGTATATAAATTGCATATTTTTGTGAAATAACAATTTCAAATCGATTTCTATTGTATGATTATTTAGGTATTTTATTAAACTCTTTTCTTGTGTGCTCTTGCTTATTGTATTTTTTCCCCTAAAACGCTGCTGTAACCAAAAGTCTCCCCTTGTGGGACAAATAAAGTAAAATCTAATCTAAACTAAAATATTTGTTGTATATGAATATATATATATATATTATAATGAATTCCAAGAAGAAAGAAAATAAATTCAATATTTCGATAAACTATTGCATTCAATTTTCCAAAAAAAATAATTAATTGCTAATAAAATGAAAGTTTCACCATTAAGAATATTAAAACATATACCAATCAATATTCTGACGGCAGTGATTTACTTCCATACGGGTCCAACAAACGTGCATCATGTACTCACCAGCTCCGCAGGTCTCCGTGTCCTGCAGCGCCCGCACCATGTGAGCCAGGCTGGACGGGCTGCAGCGCAGCAGTTTGGGCAGGAAGTAGTCCAGGATGTAGGTGTGCTGGTCCAGTCTGGTGCGACACAGCACCTGCAGCAGCGGGGTGACCCACATCCGGTGCCACCGATCCATCCCGTCCTCCGAGGCGCCGCTCTCCGCCGTCAGCTCCGTCTTGTGGCTGACGAAGAGTCTCTCCAGCAGGTCGCTGGCGTACGGGGCCACGGTCTGGTCGCACATCAGCTCCAGGAGTCGTGCAGGCAGCCCCGGCTGGACCCCCAGCAGGTAGCTGGCTCCGTAGAGCTCCACCAGACAACCCAGCGAGCCGTACTTCCCCCGCATGTGCCACTCCAGCTGCAGCAGACTCCGGGTCAGCTCCGTCACGTACGGGTCTTTGACGGGGTCGCCGCCTGACGAGGCGGCGCGCTGGTGGATCAGCAGCAGGTTCCGGAAAAGGGAGCGGGTTTGGTGGCGGACCCCGTCCAGAGGGTGCTCCCAGTGGGAGTAGACGTGCTGGAGGAGATGCTGCTGCAGGTCTGAGCCGCCCCTGAGCGACGCCTGGAGGGTGGGAGGGCAGAGCTGCGTCTCCCCCTGCAGGCAGTCCAGAGCAGCACCGCTCCAGAGCGTCAGCATGCGGGCAACAACCATCGCCGTGCTGGACTCCTTGATGCTGCGATAAAACATCTCAGAGTTTGAACCAGTGGTGTCAACAGTTGTTTCTCCAGTCGAGGTGTGTTAGCGTCATGTAACCTTATAATTGCAGTTGCATAATATAACCACTAGAGGGTTCTGTCTCCATTCTAACAACTCCTAATCCCATTAAAGCAAAGCCCTTCTAGTAGTTATAAGTAGTGATGGTCTGATGAAGCTTCATGAGATGGCGGTCTCTGCACTTTTCCACCTTTTTTTAATGAAGCTTCATCAGCCCATCACTACTTATAACTACTAGAAGGGCTTCGCTGTAATGGGATTAGGAGTAGTTAGACAAAAGAATATATATTCTTGAGGCCCCATAGTGTTACGCCTCACAGATTAATACTACAAACCTGAGCTATATTTTATTTTGTAATCTACAAACATTATACACCTTTTATAAGTACAATAAACACGTAAGTATGAATGAATAAAAGCCTGAGAGTCTGACTGTCAATAAAATCTCAACATTTTATTGACACCAGTGTCTCCCGAGTCACACATCACATGACCAAAACCCAAATGCTTCATTGGTCAATTGAAGCTCACGTGTAGGTATGTATACATTGGTGAGAAATAAACTTGGAGGAAGAAGACAGAAAGAAAAACCTGTCAATGGTTATTGATTTTGAGGTTATGATCTGTTGACGCCCCTCGTTTGAACTACTCTGACCCATAAAAAAGACGATCGTAACACATTGTTTCAACACTTGCCTGACGTCGAGGCCCAGAAGAGTGTGAGGCACGAGCAGCAGCAGCTTCTCCCAGTGAGCACCAGGTATGGCTCTCTTCCAGCTGAGCATGGCCAGAGCGCCGTGACACAGGTACAGGGACACACCTGGAGGGCGGGCCTCGGAACACAGAGCCTCACACTTGTGTCTCAGCCAAGGAGGGGCGGAGTCCAGACCTTCTGGGGAGCCCAGCAGCAGACTGGACACCTGGTGAAGAACGTGAATCGATGGATATTATGAACTTTATAACAAGACTCTAGAGAACCGGGGGGGCTTTATACTTGCTCAGGGGCCACATTTTATACAGCGCCTGTTGTGAGGCGCCGAAAGGCAAAAATAAAAAGAGCAAAAAGTATAAATCTAACAACAAAAACGGTAAGAATAGTAACAAAATCAAGCCAAAATACGCTAAAATTATTATTTAATAGTATTATATATATATATGTTTTTTTAATTATATTTATATAAAATACATTTTTATATTAACTTTAAAAAGAATTGCAAAAATAAACTCAATATAGGGCAAAAGTACTAAAACAAAACTATAGTCATATTTAAAGACTAGTAGACAATAAAAAATATATATATACTTAAAAGAAATTAGTATCTATTAGGGCCATTTAAATACAGTCCCGCTTGTGGCCCCCGGGCCACACTTGCTCAGGTCTTGCCCTCATCTCACCACGGAGGCAACTTCGTCTCCTGAGCCAACGACGGTACGGATCAGCAGAACCACCGCCATCCCTGCTGTACTCTGGACCGCCTGGACAAAATCCTCTGAAGAACCACAAAACAATTCACAAATGTAGCAAAACATATAAAACATTTACAAACTTGTGGGGCCGAACTTCTTCTCACCGTCAGTGACGATGTGGATGTAGATGCCCAGCAGGCCACCGAGAGTTTCCTCCAGCTCGGTCCGACCCTCGGCGTCACTTAAAGCGGCACCGATGGCCTCTTGAGATTTCTGGATGACCAGCATCGAGGTCTTCACCGCCGCCAGACACGACTGCATGAGCTGCGCCTGAGCGATGTGACGTCCTAGCAGAACCCTGGGAGGACAGCAGGGGGCGACAGAGGCGACAATTCTCAGAAACACAGTAACACGTGAAGGAGATGTGGAGGATTCAGAAACTTTTATTGCCATTGTGTTGTACACACAATTTATTATATTACATTGTATATAGTTTTAATATTCTGAGGCTGTTTTAAAGGGCTGCCAATAATTATATCTAAAAAAGCTAAGGTTTGATTAGATTCGATTTTATTTCATTTAATTTTAAATTCGATTTAAATAAAGTATAAATAATAAACAAAAACTATAGACAAAATATGTTTATTTGATATAAAGGTCATTTTGAAATACATATATTTTACTTTTGGTAGATAAAAAGAAATATATAATAGATTGAAACAATAAATAATAATAAAAATGGATAGATAAATGTGTTTGCTACTTATCAGAAAGAAAATCTACATCAGTTTCATAGTTTTACTCTGAAATGTCCTCATATATATATATATATATAGAGCACTGTTCTTAGGTCTTACGTAGGGACCTAAAAAATGGTTTTGGACACATGGACACATTTTATTAAAACATATGGTAAATATTTTAAATGTAAAATAACAAAAACAGTAAACATTATAATTAAAAAAAACAATAATTAAAATAAAGAGATCATACCTGTTCTGTTGAGGGACGTGACTCAGTCCTTCGCAGAGAAACCGCAGCACTGTCGACGTAGAAGGACCAACAAGGTTAATTAACCAAACAGCAAATTGAATCCCAGACGCATTACATTAAATATTACACGAACCTTGTGGCAGTAGTTGATGAATACATCTCTCACCTGAGAAGACAAGCAGAAGCTTTTAAGGGAATCATCACCAAATACAAATTACTTACTTACTTACTCACATTGGCTCATAAATACAATGTCTTTTTTGAAATTAGACAAAATTAAGCATACGACTATAAGTTTTTTCGAAAATAGAAATTTATTTATCCATTTAAATTTCTTGACACTCTCTCAGACTGACATTTTTGTGGTATTTATCCTTTTGTTAAATTATTATATATTAATATATAATTAATATATATTGTCTCGTTTTTATGATACTTTCAAATCCCTCTCCAAACTTATCACTTAAAAATTGTACTTTTATTTTATTTTAAAATTTTAATTCAGGTCTTCTTCTTCTTTTTCTTTCAATTACGGTATTCCTTTTTATTAGTATTATTTTATTTGTCTTTTTTAAATAATTGTTGTCATGCGTGTGTTTTTTTCCAAATATAAAAAGGAATCATTCTGTTGCATCAGTAAAATATTTGTTTTCTTGTAAACTACTTCTTATTCATATCACGGCTTCCATTAAAGAAAAATATTCATGAATGCTTATGTAAAATAATGAAGGTCATCATCTCACCGAGAGGGAACCCGTCCAGACAGGCAGCGATCGTGTCCAGGGTGTTGGAGTGCGTCTCGGGCGAGGAGTTGGACAAGCAGTCCGACAGCCGGGCGGACAAACGGGACACGGTCTGATCATGAAGCCAGGCCGGTACTGAGCTCAGAGCACTGAGTAGAGACACTATCAATTAAAAACTTTCTAAAGACCCGTGAACGCCTCGAAACGGGTCAGATACTGTACCTCGTGATGGCCTTTCTCAGCGGGTTCTTGGGCTGCAGTGAGGTGAACACGAGGGCCAGCGTGTTCAGACAGTCTCCCAGAAGAACCCTGTGACACTGTTCCTCCGTCAGCGCCTCCAACTGGTTTCCAGCCTATACAGCGAAAATTGTTAGAATCTTGAATAAACCCTTGTTTCTTATCGATATATCAAGATGATTAAAAAAAGATTTTGGACCTTTTTCACCAGCTTGACCTGCTTCACCGGCTCGTCCAGCGTCAGACACGTCTGCAGCGTGAGAGCGATGGCCTTGACCTCGTCTTCCTCTCCGTCCACGGATAAGGATGCTGACATATTGAGAGATGCATAATGTAATCGAGTCCATAAAGTTGTCACAAGGTTTTAACACATCAAAGATTCAAAGCGTTTTATTGTCATAGGTACTAAGTACCATGAAATTCTTACTTTGTACCCCCAACCAAAGTGCACAGTATAAACATATATATAATAATAATAATAATAATAATAATCTCTATTTATATAGCGCCTTTCTAGACCAGGGTCACAAAGCGCTTTGACAGCCATTCACACGTACTGATGGGAGTAAGCTGCATATACACATATATATATAAATAAATATATACACATTTGCAATAACTAAAATCTAAAAACACAGCAAGAAAAGTACATCTCCATCACTTTATAACACAATAGTATCATGCAGCAAGAAATGTTAACCACTCATTGTTTTTTAAGTTATAAAAATGGTGACAAGAAGACAATGTGTTCTTAATGGGAAAAAGGCACATTATATTTGAATGGAAAATATTACCTATTAGCTGCTGAAGTTTCTCCTCGTCCAACTCCAAAGCCTTCACTTTCACGGTCCTCTTCTTCACCACCATGATTCTGGTGGTTTATTCTGCATTGAAAGCGTGTTCAAATGTTATTTACATTTCCATTGTTTTTGTTTTGCTTGACTTAGAATTGGAAAGAGAACATAAACACACATATGCTGTTGCTAGCCTTCCAGCTAGTTGACAGGTAACGGAGTAGACAGTTAGTGTACATAAAGCAAGATGATTAATAACATTTTCTACGTTTAAAACATTCTTTTTTATTACTTAATGACGTTTTTTTTTGCTTGAAACCAGTTACCTGAATGCAGCATGTGAGTTTTCCCCTCAGCTGGAAGCGGCCCTTTTCCTAGTCATGCTGGAATTGGATTATTACTTCCGGTAAAGGCAAACCACAAAATAAAACAAACAAAGTCATCATCAACGAGAGTATACTTCTGTATCTTTCGCTTTATGTACACATTTGATAGTGCGAAAAATAACATACGCTTCAACGTCATGTTTATTCGTTTGGGAACGTCATGAAGTTCGATAATATATTTTGATTTGATTTATTTTGACGCAAAAGTTAAGTAACTGTTTTTGCACTAGTGAGCTTTACAACAAGAAAGTTCGTCACTTCCGCTGTCTACGTGTGCACCCATTGGTCCTTTCATGCACCAGCGCTCTTGTTGCCTATTGGTCAAGACCGCACGTCAGTCAAATATACACACTGGCGCGTCACTACCCGTTATTCTACAACTGCTCAGATTCCCTGATGTGGCCTTAAAAAATTATCAATACCAAAATAAGAAGATATTAAACTTAAAATCCGTATAAAAGAAAATACTAAATACTACTTAATACTAATCCAACTAATTCTACTATATAAAATATCTCAAGTCAATTGTAGACACAATGTAAATACATATATGTTTTTATTATATATACATTTATATTATATATGCATTCATATTGTATACATTGTATACAATACATGACATCTGTATTTTATTGGAATTTGATGTCACGCATTTTCCCTCACGGACGGATTCTATTCTAAATTTTACTTGTAAAAAGTCTGTTTAAATCCAATAGATTATATATGTTCTCAGAATGTTGTCTTTGTTAAGTAACAACTGAAAAACAAATACAGGATTAGGACTATCTCGCATACGTATACATCACTGCCATCTAATGGATTTTCTTTTGTACAAAAACATCCTATAATATTCACATGAAACAACAACAGAATCAGAATAATAAACGTTTATTGTCACTGTTGTAAATACACAATTGGTATTTTTTGTGGGGGCAGTACAGAATAAAATAATAAAATAAGATAACACACACATTTAGCAATAGAAAAACAGACATTGCTGTATAATACGTAATAAAGTTAGAATATTACCACTATACAACAACTACCGTACTCAGACATACACACAAACACAACTTTGCCATAGCATGCAATTGTTCATATAAAGTCGCCATATAAACAAATGAATAAAAAAAATGGTATAAGCCCAAATCAAAATAAATAATGCTTAAAAGTCATTAGTATGAAGCCACCGTGTTTGTATTATAGTTAATTTTAAAATAATAAAAAAGAATGAAATTAACAACATCGTTTTGATTGTTTTACGCTGTGCGGTTTTTAAATAAAGAAAAACCGCCCTAGAAAAAATTAAATAAAATTATTAAAAAAAAACTTTATCGCAAAACCGTGCAGCGTCAAAGCATTGACTCCCGCACATGCGCAGATCCGACACTGTACTGACAGGGCTTTCTTTCTTTCCCATGGCCCCGCCCCCTGACGACGTGATTGGCTGCTCGCTCGAAAACCACTCTGACTTTGCGACTGAAGTCTCTCTGGAAGTCTGACTTTATTTCTCCCAAATAAACTCCCGCAGGAATTATTAGCCTCGATGTATAAACGTCGCAGTTGGTATGTTGTGAAGTCGGACGTTTAGTTTCCACAGAGCGGTTTCAGGTGAGTGGAGATATTTTGATGACAATAAGAACGCTGACATCACATTAACGGAGTGTGTTGCCGATTAAATTCTACTCTATCCAAAGAAAAGTAATAGAAAATAAAATCAAGATTTTAATTCATATGTACTCTTATAAGACCTCGAACTGTTTTGTGTAGAAAGTTAGATTTTTCTTCATTCTTGTTGTGAAGTTATTAATTATTAAGTGTGGTTTCTTCATTTAATAACTATTTATTCACTTTTAAAAGTGCGATTTTACTATACTTTAAGATACAACCTTGCTTCCTAAAAAATAACAATCACCTTTCACTTCTGTATGTTGCGTAAACTAAATTTAAAAATAATTTACAATGGGCTTG
Source organism: Callionymus lyra (assembly GCF_982586985.1). Lineage (NCBI taxonomy): Eukaryota > Metazoa > Chordata > Actinopteri > Syngnathiformes > Callionymidae > Callionymus > Callionymus lyra. The sequence goes on from NC_141828.1 coordinate 8,862,310, forward strand.
TAAAAAAAAAAGTAAAAAAGACGGAAATTGATTTTATTTATTCATAATATTGATTCAAGAGATGACCTTGACAATGAGGTATATACGTCGATTGCAAATATGTTTAAGATAACAAAGTTTTATTATTAACTTTAGATCAACAAGTTGTAGTATTATGGTATTTAAGAAGAGCAATGATTAAAACTAAACAGAAGTGATGGTCCTGAACACTGTATACCGTTGTAGACTTTAATCCATCCTACTAATGACACCATTTGTTTGAAAAGTACACAAAAGAACAAGCGCTTCGTAAAATCAATTCCTAAAGTTGTCATTCGTTTGTTTGTTTTTGTAAAGAGCGTCAAAAGAAATATTTTACTTTGAAGTGAACTCGATTTTTTTGTGATGTGCTGTAATTCCATCTTAATTAACAACAGTTATATTGGTTTCTTCGCTTACTTTTATGGCTTTTCATTGTTGCTCTTTCAAGAACTAGAATAAAAATAAACAGATATGCTGACTTTATAAAACAGAGCATGTGTGAGAATCATTGAAATAAACTTTTAGTGACTTTTGGGTGACAAAACGTTGTTGTACATTTGACTAAATACTATTAAAAGACTTGGTTGTGGTATTACAATGTCTAAGATTCACAAGGGAATAGTTGTTTTTTTATTTCATTTTTAAGGTGTTTTTTTTGCCAACACAATTCTTAAATCTTTGTAGTTTATTTTATGTTGTTTTTATAGTCCTATAAGTTTTTTTTTAATGTCGTGTACACTCCTTGGCAGAGGTATGCGCTGTCTCAATGCTATTCTACTTCATCGCCGTATTGACTTACAGATCAATACTGTTATGAATATAGCTTAAAAAAAACACTTTCCTCCACATCTTTACATTTATTTTAGCCTAAAGATTGAAGCACAAAAGACCCTGAACGCACCACTGAACCCCGTCCCTGGTACTGACCTACAGGAAGTGAGAAACACAGAGTCCAAAGAAACGTGTCATAGTAAGGGGGGGTTTAAAAAAAAACATTTCCACAAACCACATCCTTCACTATCATGGCTGAGGAGGAGCTGAGATACTAGAGTGTGTCATCATCTGCCCTCCAAACAGTGGTGGGCCTTAATATAAGTAAAATTACTATCATATTTTCCATGAATAGCTTCTTAATAAATAATTTCAAATGGTTTATTCATCTCCTTTCATAGCTTTCCTCTGGTCGCGCTGCTTTTTAAAAATGAGTATTCATATAAGTAAGTTATATTAGTAGAGCGCTTTTCTAGACCAGGGACACAAAGCGCTTAAACAACTAAAACAATACCCAATAAAATATATACTTAAAAGGTCAAGCCTTCACAGTCAGTTCTGCGGGCCCTGAAGCCGAACCTAGGTGTCGATTAGACTGATGCGTCAACCAATCAGATTGTGAGTTGACGATTGGCTAATCACAGAGCACGCTAGCTAGCTACAGCAACCAAACTTGTTGTTAGCTGAACAAACAGAAATATAGAGTACGTGTGTTTATCTAAAACAGATTTTTTATGAAGGCCATTTTCAAGAAGGACCTTTCAAGAAAAGCTGAGCATTGTTAGCAAGTAAGTAAGTAAGTAAGTAATTTTTATTTGTATAGTGCTTTTCCAGACCAGGGTCACAAAGCGCTTAAACAATCAAAACAATATTCAATAAAGTATATACTTTAAAGGTCAAGATAACACTGAGAACACAACAGGAGTTCCAGAAAATCAAGGAAAAGCCTGAACAAATAAAAACGTCTTAAGATGTTTCTTAAAGGAGTCAGTAGACTCCATCAAGCGCAAAAAACTGTTGGGAAAGTTATGGTAACTCAGAGGCGAGTATGAGACAAGCGGTCAAAGGATTTGTTTACCACTTTTAGTCTATTAACTACGTGAGTACACGCAATTTTTCTGAATAATGTTGCTCTTTACAAGGTTATTAGTGATGCTTTTTGTGCGTGTTACAGCTGCAGCTGCAGTGTAAAGAGACGTATGTTTCCACACTAAAGGCATTTATTCGGGGCCACACAAGTGTCTGTCTGTGATGCAACAGCTCTTTCTACTGCCTTTCTGCATAATGGTTTCTTTAAATCGTCCATATGTAACTCTGGGGTGGGGGGGGGGGTTGACTCCACACAGTTCTCATTCCTGGGAGTCAAACGCATTATTGTGTGTCGATCACTGATGTAATCTCAAGGTGACGTAGCTGCTTTAACGCTGTTTTTCATCTGTGTTTTGTTTTTCGTCTTGACTAACTTTTGATGCAGGAAGCGAGTACTGTTGCCATGGAAACCACACAGACTGGTAGTCGCAGTGATGTTTTCAGTGATGCGCTGTCGTGGTGCTCATTTGATAATGCTTTGAACGTTTTATGGACCTATAACAGTGATCTACGCGGTGTATAAATAACCTTAAAGTAGTTATGTTTAAGGAGGTGGATTAATTGAAACGAGCACTACTTAAAACGTTTTTATTTGTTCAGGCTTTTCCTTGATTTTCTGGAACTCCTGTTGTGTTATCAGTTTTATTTTGCCCTTTAAAGTATATACTTTATTGAATATTGTTTTGATTGTTTAAGCGCTTTGTGACCCTGGTCTGGAAAAGCGCTATATAAATAAAAATGTCTTACTTACTTACTTACTTACTTACTTACTTACTTACTTACTGGCACTGGCCTATGTTTGAAACTCACGGCCCGACACTGCATCCATAGAGTCAGTGACTAAATCCTTGAGCGGCATCACAATAGTACGATGAAATCATTTTGTCATCTCGCTGCTTAAAAAAGCCACATGTGGAGGTTCTGATGTGACACTTGAGATGTCTTGTGGGGTAAAAAAAAATCTGTGACTCCGGCCCTGCCGTCGTGTTTACCACAGCAAACGAACGACAGAAATAATCCTTGTGGAAAGTTTATGGACTTCCTCCACACATGTTTGCAGTCGCTCTGGGCCGAGTCCAGTAATGAGAGGTTATTACTCGGAGGAGAAAAACCGAGGCGGCGTATCTTCTTCTGCTCCCTCCATCAGACGACTTCATCCCTTCACCCCCACATGTGTGGTGCTCGCGCCCCGTTTTCTCGACTGCCGCTCTGGAAAACACCAGGTGGTTCTGCCAAGCAAGGTGAAAACGCCCACTGGCCGCATTGGTCCAGCTGGGATCTACCCTGGAATATTCAAACTGCTGGCTTGCCTTGCGACACAACAAACTCTTTGTTTATGCGACTTGTGCGCCGTCACTGGCTGAAACTTGTGTTGCTGTCAGTTGATGGATGTGTTGTTTCACGAAAAATTCATGTTGACCTCTGGGAATAAATAGACAATATCGTACTCAGAGTCATACTTCCTGATTGATACATAGATAAAAGATTATTGCTTCTTGTGTGATTGATTTTAACAGCCTTAATCTAAAGGGTTAAGCTTATCTTTAACAAAGTATTATACATTTGTTTAAATACGGTGCAAAATAATGTTAATAAATATGTATATGGAAGAGAAAGTGGTAAGGATGAGGAAGGGTAATCTAGAAAAAGAATAGTGTTAATGGACAAGTTACCAATACATTAGTGTATGGTATATATGGGCTGGGATAATAATAAATAATAATAACCCTGTTCTCTGTATCCCCCTCTCTCAAACCCACCTACTTCATGTCCTCTTTCACTACATCCATAAACCTTCTCTTTGGTCTTCCTCTAGACCTCCTGCCTGGCAGTTCCAACCCCAGCATCCTTCTACCAATATACTCACTATCCCTCCTCTGGATCAAACCATCTCATTCTGGCCTCTCTGACCTTATTTCTAAAACATCTAACATGTGCTGTTCCTCTGATTGACTCATTCCTGATCCTATCCAACTTTGTCCTGGATACGAAACCTGATGATCACTCCTTCATTACCTCTATTTCCTGCACAAACATGTCCATTGAAGTCTGCACCAATTGCCACTCTCTCACCTCTGGGGATATTCTGCATCACTTCATCTAACTGAGAATGTTTCCTTCTCCTCTAATTCACGTCCCACCTGTGGGGCATAGCCACTAATAACATTTAACATCACACCTTCAATTTAAGCTTCGAACTCAACAGTCTATCTGACACTCTCTTCACTTCCAGGACATTCCTAACAAATTCCTCTTTTAGGATAAGCCCTACTCAATTCCTCTTCGTATCAATACCACAGTAGTACAACTTGTTGTAATGTGTAATATTGATAAAGGTGTTGGGATAAAAAGTTATTTTAATTTCTCCTACTTTTCTAACTAGTGTTGTTATGGTTAGTTTGACTTCATTTTTCTATTTTGTTATTTTTTTATATACAAATATTAAATATTTTTTACATGTTTGAAAAAAAAAATCCAATTAATTCATGTTATCCCATAGTTACGTTCATACTGTAGGAACTTGATAGAACTAAACATGTAGTTTCACACAGAAGAAACTCTTTGTTTCAAAGATTCAAGGGACATTATTTAAAAGTAAAAATAGAAGCTGGTCTTTGACCGCAAAAGGCATATTAATTGAGCACATTTAAACAGCTACTTCTGACCTGTGCTTTTCAGGGACATGAAAATAATAATAATAATAATCTTAAAAAGAAATACTCTAATCTAAGATAGTGAAGAATAAATACAAACAAACATAATACACAATATATCTAACAATTGTTTGTTTTTTTACTAAAATTCAGTGCAAAAAAATATAAATGTTAAAATGATGATGAAAAATAAGATTTAATCAAATCCTTAAAACTATTTCTATGATTACAGATTTGTATTCGGTCACAACAAAGTTCCCATAACAGGAATTAAACTTGCACAAATTGGCGGGAATTTGGCTTGTTTTAAAACACGTGTCACATTATGTCACATTATTTTAATTGTGTCAATTGATGAAAAACAGACAAACTCAAAGCGAAATTGATTTTTAATAAGAAAGTGAAGTCAATGAAACGTAAACTCATCGTGGATTAACACCTTAAAATAAAATTAAAATGTGTTAACGACCTTAAACACCATAATGTATTTAAAATATGTTTCTAGACAAAATAAATGTGGAAAAAATCAGACTGGGGAATTAAAGGATGCATAGAAATTTGGAATTTTAATCTCATATTTATTTATTTCATGCCGTAACTCTGCTGTTTATTATCTGTACAAGTTAAAAATAGTCCTACTAAACTGCTGACCTATGACCTCATCGTCACATGGGAAACAAAGAGCTAATTTTCCCACAGGAAATGACCGTGATCAACCGACTGTTCTTTGTGTCCCAGAGAGTTGCGATGGCGTCCGAGGTGGAGGAAGCCATGAGTCAGGAGGACTGGAAGGAAAAGTGTCTGGTCCTGGAGAATCTACTCATGAAGTTCCGGGTCCAGATCATCAAGATCCGGGAGCTGACGGCTGATAAGGTCAGTGGAGGTCATTTTGAAAGTTCCTTTTTTCATTCTTTCATGAAGAATTCTACTCTTTCAATGATCATAACTGAGTGGGTTGAAGATAAGGTGTCCTTGAGTTATCTTTTCTGGACCAAAACTAACCTCACCTGTCAGTGTGGGTTGTTAGTAGAACCGGTGTTGGTAGAGATTTTTGAACTGAGGGCAACTTTTTGAACTGAGGGGCTGGAAGGCTTGAACCTAAAAGTTATTTTTACTATAATAACTTATTTTACTATACTATAGATTTGTGAAAAATATTGTTAATTTTTTTTGTTTTTAGTAAAAAGTAAAATGTTCAAACTTTAGATGAGTTGGAAATAAAATAAGACCGCCGCACCTCACATATGGTAGATGGCGCTGAATAAATAAATAAATGGAAAAGTTGCTAAAATAGTTTTGATTCAATACGTCGTTTTTTTTCGTTAACTGCAAAAAACTGGTCATGGAGCGAAAAACTGCAAATTCTTGTCAAGAAGTGCCTCCATGCTGGGGGTCCATTTTCTAAATCACATTCAATTCAATTTTGTATATCAATGAGTTTGTTGTTAAATTTTTCATGGATTTCTGTGCCATTTTATCCATCTTTGTATATTGTAAAACTACTGTAACATGACCCAAGTATCGTGATACGTATCATGAGGTTCTGGACAGTCTGGACTCTCCCATCTAGTGGAGAATCGCGGGTATTACAAGGAGGCCGCAAAGGTTAATAAATGTTTTAATGCAAGATGTTTAATGCTGCTTTTAAAACTCAGGTTTAGCAATGATCCGCCACAAACCAGCAGTTAGCATTAGCTAATGAACCTAGCTCAACTGGACTTATTTTTCATGTTCAGATTTCTTGATTGAACTACACACATAAAGCTTATCTTTTCTCTGACTAATGTTCTTGATCCGATCACGTTTGGCTAAGAGGTAAAAACTAGTGATGTGTTGATGAAGCTTCATGAAACAGTGTCATTATTTTCCAGTCCACTAGATGGTGTCTCTGCACTATTTTCCTGTGTTTTGAACAACTGTTCTAATGAAACATCATTTTTAAACTGATGGCGCCACCTACTGACCTCTAAACAACATGACACTGTTTCATGAAGCTTCATCAACACATCACTAGTAAAAACATCTTCGCTATTCCATTTCCATACAAAACATGTATTTAAACCTCATAAGATACAACAGGTGGTCGGGAACACAATGGAATTTTTGCTATTTTCTTCTTCATTGACTTTGGGAAGTTACTAGTATCGTGATAACATTGTGTACGTTTCATAATATTGACTCATCACCGGTTAAGTTCAGTGGGAGCAGCAGGACTGTCCGGACCCTCTCCTGCCCGTCTGCACCGGGACGACCCAAACTTTTCAGTGGCCTAGTTCTGGAGCGGCTCTCCAGGGAGGCTGATTAGAGCTGTAATGTCAACAGAAGTCTGACCGCACTGCATGCTGGGATTTATCCAGCTCCAGTCAATTACACAGTCAAAAGTGAGCTCAGCTGCTCACGAAAACAAACCGGGGAGAAGCCAGAAGCTAGAAATATTGACTCTGCTGGTTCATGAGAATGGTTCTGACCTCATCCATCATGTCTGACATCACCTCACGTATCATAGCTCGTGATTTAAATAGAGCCACGTATGAATATTTTTAAGTCATCAGGTGGTTTGTTGGTCACCCTGGAAAGATTCAGTCCCATGCAGACGGAAAACTACTCACACCAGCGGACACATCACAGCCATCGATTGACCTTTAATTGATTCTGTCATTTGACGATTAAAATCAAACTAACCCCACAAAGGGTTCATCCTCAGCCGATCAAAAGGGCTTGAGCTCATATGATGGTCATTACGGTACCAGCAGGATCGCCCAAAATACAGACGAGATATTTTTGCACAAGCGTCAAGAGGTAAGCCGGCCTTTTTAAAAAGGATTACTAGTGAACAATGTATGGTTGTATTTTATTTTTAAATGTATAAATTAGCTAAATGTGTACTTAGCTGGAGGGATGAGTTCACTGAGAGGGAGTGAGACAGAAAGAGAGAACAGGTTTGGAAGTGAGTTTTTAATGAGTTTCACTTAAATATTGCAATTTTTTAACAATAGCGTATAGCATTGTGTTGATATTCATTGATTGTCTTTGATAGAATCTTTTACTTTTTATCATAGTTTTATATTTTAATAAAGTGTAAATACAATTTTTAATTAATTAACAACTAAAATTCAAATATTCACAGTGAAGTCTGCAATGCCAGAATCAGGTACTCCAGCAATACTTCAAATACATCGTTGTTCCTACAGTATTGCAATAAATCATAATATATAGTATAGTTGTATGTCATATAATATACTATACTGTAGGGTATGTATTGTATCCTCATACTCTTGCCAATACACACACAAATCCATAAAGAAATAGAACTTAAACTTGAGGAACTGTTTCAAATCCAACAGCAGTTAAACACATTGACTTGTCAACTGGCAGAACAACTGAAAGATAAAAGTCGAGGTTTGTTATTGTCAAAGTGTCAAATAGATCAAATTGATCAGCTGAGATTGATTATTCATGTCTGTTAAGAGTAATAACTATATTGTAAAGTTGAAAATACAGTTGTGTTTTTATTGTTTTCTCCATTTAAACTCTTAATACAGTCAAAATCCTCCAGCAAATGTTAAATAACAGGTGAAAAGGGAGACAGAAAAGTTTACTCAAAGTGTTTTTTAACATCCTACAGCCAAAGACATTTAAAAAAGGAGGCTGTATTTGTAGGCCTGGCAGGACGGTGCTCTATTTTATGGCATCACTTTTTGTTTTAAGCTTTAATAAGTCTTCTGTGAACCACCAAAAAGAGAAAGAAAATCAGTATTTGAGATGTTCAGGGGAGAATAAACCAGCTCGAACTACAGCGTGAAGTGTAGAGCTCCACAGTGAAGTGACTCATGTACGATGATCCTTGACCTCCTGAGTTCATCACGTCCCAACATCCAGTCTGATGTTTGTGCCCTGACCGCTGGAGCCTGTTGTTCTGAAGCAGCGTGGGGGGATGCACGCATGCCTCGGTAATCCCACCCCCACCAATAACTCAGTGTGGACGTGGGCTCGGACGCACAAAGAGGGACTTAATGAACAGTACTTTCAGAGCTGAATCACTGTTTTTAATGGTTCAGAGCAGGTCGGTTCTCCCGGCGAGCTCTTGTGCCACAACAGAAACAGAAACAGAAACAGAGACAGAAACAGAGACAGAAGTCTGACATTGAACACTACAGGTACAGAAGTACATCAGTGACATCACAATAACAATCATTTAGCTTTGGAATGATGACTTTCTTATTCTTGCAGGCTTTTCCCTGCTTTGCTGGGACTCCTGTGTTGTTCTCAGTGTTATCGTGATATTTTTAGTGTATTTTTTATATATATATATTATTTATATGGAGTATTTATTTATTGTTAAGCGCTTTGTGACCCTGGTCTAGAAAAGCACTCTATAAATATAAATTACTTACTTACTTACTTACAATAATGATTGGTTGAATTTAACATTTGAAAATTTTGAATTACTTTAGTAAATGTTTGATTTTAAATGCTATGAATTAAAGAAAAGTCTCATTTTTTTTTAATGATTTAAATTAAAATATCAAAAAATATGTGCAGAAAATATTGTTTTTTTTCTATTACTCAGAAAAAAACTAATTTAAACTTCAATATAAAAATGACTAAATTATATGATTCGATAAAAACACACTCAACCTTTGTGTTTGTTAAATTCACTTATTCATGAATTAATGAAAAACAACAAGAACATTTCAATAAAACAAGTTTTCAACGCCTTTTTTTAAGATAAGCCGCTTCCATGGCAACTAGGAGGAGGTCCAGGGAAGACCCACAACATGTTGGACAGACTATGTTGGCCTCAGTTTTGTCATTGACCCAAAATAGGTTTTTCTCAAGAGCAGAAAGTCTGGAGCTCTTTGCTCAGACTGCTGCCACCACGACCCATCGTTGGATAACTGGTTGGATGGATGATTTCTGAAATCGTCTTTTAGCTCAGCTCTAAGTCTTAAGATCTGTCGATTTAATCTCAGCCTCGATTCAACAGCTTTTCCAAATGAGATCCTAGTGTTTATGTGTTCTGGTCCTTTTCTAATCAACCACTGAGACATTTTCCTGAATAGAAAAACTACAGATACTTTAGGGGTCATAATGGCAACGGTGCTGTCTTATTTTGTGGGTTTCATTTCTTTCTTTGAGTCAATTTCTCAGATACAATGTTACAAACCTTCAACATATATTTGGCAAATCCCCTTATTCACTTCATCTTTAAGTTATTGGACACATTTTGTGTTCGATCTTTCGGCAAGAGTACCTGCATTAGATAAAAACCTCCTGTTCCTCAAAGGACTGAAAGGGAGAAATAGAAAGTCTCAGGAAAGAAAAGTGTGAAGATTGAGCAGCTCCTGGGAGGAAATACCAAGGTCATGAAAGTGTGTTTGTGTGTGAAGAACAGGAAGTGGAATCTGAGGCGTATCTGGGTCGAGTCATCTTTAATTAAAACGTGTGTGTTGACGGATCTTGAAATGAAAACAAAGAACAGTCGTTTGTTTTTCTTCCTCAGTTTATAAACCATCAGTTATTTGAACTGGATGGAAATAATTGTCCTTCATTTATGTTTTCTCATTCATTCATTCATTTTTTTAACGCTTTATCCCTTATGGGGCGTCGAGGGGAGACTGGAGTCTATCCCAGTTTCATTGGGCGAGAGGCAGGGGACACCCTGGACAGGATGCCAGTCTGTCGTAGGAAACAAACAGACAGACAACCATTCACACACAAACACATACCTACAGACAATTTCCCCAAGTTCTCAATAAACCTCTGTATGTTTTTGGACTGTGGGAGGAAACATCATTCGTTCCTTTTAAGCATTTGAAATACCATTGATAGCACAACACTCAATGGAACAGCAGGTGGCAGTAGTGTCCCGGAAATCACTTGCACAAAAGAATAAGAGCTTTATTTGTATTTTTTTAACCTTTTTTTACTCAAAGTTAATTTGGAATCTGTCCAATCATTTTTAAGGAATGAAATAAAAGTTTGAATTATTTGAGTTGTTTTAATAAGAGACAGATCTATAAATACTGTCTATAAATACCTCCTCGAAACTGTCACCAGAAAAAAGGTGTTTAAAAATGTTTCACGCAAAGTATATGTGCATATAACCTCGAATAAATATACGATGGACTCAACCTTTTGAAACAAACCCTAAAAAAAAGAAAAAGGATGATGCCCTTATGTCATGACATTTTACTACAAAGCTAAATAAGCTACATTGTTATGTTAATCTTTACCAAATAAAATGTGAAAAAAAAAAAAGAAAAAAAAAATGCTGTTATGTATTATATATAATGTTATTGTTTGATATGAGATGAATCATTTAAAAATATAAATAAAATTGTTGGTTAGCTTTCACACCGCGTGTTTCCTGGGTGTGCCCTGGACCTCCGCCCAGTTGAAGGACAAGATTCCACCTAAACCATTCTTCGAGAGGGACGTAGGTTCTACTCCGAGTCTCTCCCGGACGAGTCAGCTTCTAATCACATATCAATGAAGTCCTTTGTCTTCTAGCTCAGCTCTTAGTTCAAGCTGAGGAACCAGGTCTTTCCCTCACTCGTGAACAAGAGCCCAAAATACTAAAGCAAGTGTTTAATAAACCAGCGAAAACCCCCTAAATTGTTTCCGTCCATTAACGTTCTCCTAAACACTATGATTTGACGGAGCATTCTTGGCCGTGGATTAGTCTATATTTGGTCAGTGGCGGGCGCAGGTAACGGAGTCGATAAGCCCGGCGGGTCAGCAGCAGAAAGAGTCTTTGTGAGCTGGCTGGACGGGGGGGGAGGAGGGAGGAGGGAGGGATGAGTTCAGACCGAGGTTGACTACAGAGCTCCAGTTGTGGAATTCTAGGAATGGAAGGGAAAGTCGAGAGGAGTCAGAACCAGAGGAACGTGTGCGGCTGCTCATCCTCCTGATGCATCATGGGACACTCCTTTGATCTCATGAAACCATCATCTTTTTCTCCTCGACGGCGGCCTTGTCATTAGCTCCGGGCTAAAATTGAAGCGACGTGGTCGGTCGTCATGGTGATCCACGCCAACTTTGTTGGATCAGAAACAAAGTTCCGCGTAAATGTCAGTGTCGAACTCTCGATTTCATTGTTGTTATTTTTAACACCAGATTAAACTTTTGTGCCGGAGGGCATCTCGGCGCGAACAAAAAAAACAAAACAGGGTGTGGTGGCATCTGGACCCAGGCGGGTCGCTGTGTGCCAGTCTGGTCAGGAAGGGAAGCCGAAGTGGTCCAGACGGACAGAAATAACTCACAGAAACATACAATCATAGAACGTCTACTCTGGGACCGACAACACTCTCGCTACACAGTGGTCGGTACACAATATATCGTAATATTTTTTTTCCCTTCCAAACCTGAAGGAACAATGAAATCCTTGCGATATCCGAGCTATGACTGAGGATGAGAGGATACAGTGAGATTTAAAAGCTGGACATATTTTGGTTACTAAAGAAAACAGTTACGACTTCGTCATGTGGTCTGTAAATGTTGTACTAATTTAAGTACTCGACAATACTTCAAATATATCCTTGTTACTACAGCATCACAATAAATCGTATTGTTGCAATGGTATTTTGGTATATATTGTATCGCCAGATTAAAAATATATATATTACTACTCATATCTTGTGTCCGAGTGCAACAGGTGGAACAGAATATGCATATTTTTTAATCTTTACTTCTTTTTTTGTAGCAATTTTTGCATTTTTTAATTTAATTATTAAAAAAAACATTAGTTTTTTTGCTTAAATATAAAACATTCTTCGCATAGTCACAAGTGTTTATGTTTCTTGAATCTTATTTTCTGCTAACAATCCAACCACAGAACTGAATGGAAGACACCAGTTACCACACGCACCTTACTTATCGTGCCAAGTGAACTCCCATTTTTAACTAGTAAAAAAAGATTTACTAGATAGACCAGTGGTCCCCAACTTTTTCCAGCTTAGGGCCCACTTTTAAGTCTCAATAACCTTTGCGGCCCACCTGGGACCCCTTAAATACGAAGGCATTACAATACTTTCTCATTTCGTTGTCACGTGTATAATACTCGAAGGAAAAACAATGTAATGAAAATAATATAATGAAAATGTTTAATATCTTTTAAACTTAACGAGTTTTAACATTTAAAACTTTATTATGTGTATTTTTATTTTCAAAAAAAAAGGAAATGACCATTTTGGAAACGATTTCGCGGCCCACTTGCAATACCTTCGCGGCCCGCAAGGGGGCCAGGTGGAGGAGTTGAGAATCACTGATATAGAGCATTTAGTTACTTTTCATTTTAATAACATACTCAATAAATGGTGTGACCAGGGTACACATTTAAGTTTGTAATAATTATGTTGGCAAAAAGTTGTCGTAGTTTTGGTTAAACTTTTTAAAAAACGTTTTTAATTCTTTATATTTTATTTAAATTAAAGTATTAAATTCCCGGCTGTACATCAGTGATAGAGTAGTAAGCGAGAGGCTGGAATGATGCTGTCATGACTTCTGCTCGTCTATAAAGAAGCAAAACTATTTATTTTGGTTCAAGTGTCAATCATTTGATCCCACTGTTGCTGCGTCAGCCACGTTTCCCTGGAGTGCGACCGTACGTGCGCACAAATTCAAATTCTTCCTCAGAATTTCCGCTGACTTTATTTTTCTTGGTGAAGGTTCGAGGTGGAGTTTCTTCACAGTTCAGTCTCGGCTTCCTCCACTTTGAGCTGCGGAATTCAGGAGGAATGTTGCTCATAAAGACATCACTTTCACCGTGTGTGTACACAAGCTGTGTGTGTGTGCGTGTGTGTGCGTGTGTGTGTGTGCGTGTGTGTGCGTGTGTGTGTGTGTGTGTGTGTGTGTGTGTGTGTGTGTGTGTACAAGCTGCTACACAGCTTGAACACACACGACACAAAGACGGAGTTGTGCTTGTGTAGACGGCGAAGTTTGTAGCAGCTTTATGTGTGACACACAACACGTGTGTAGCCGTTAAAATCCCCTCATCAACACACGAGGTGTGAAGTGGAAACACACGGAACTACAACAACAACTTCCTGCTTCATGTTTACAACAGTGTGTTGTTTATGGGAAAAGCGTCATGTTTTTAATCAGTTAAACAATATTTTTGTCCAAAATTTTGTTTTTATAATTTATAATTAATTTTAATCAATCATTTATTCGTCTCACAATTACAATAGTTTAGGTTTGTTTCTTTACAATGTTCATTATTTTATTTTCAACTAATTTAATCTCATAATATCTTCATAATATCAAATGTGTCATTTTGTTTATTTATTTGGTTATTTGTCTTTTTTTTTCAAAACTGTTTTTTTCTTTAACTTTCAAAATTAATTATTTATTTATTTTTAATTTTTTTTTAAAAATCTTTTATTTTAGCTTCAGTTTACTTTTCACTGCAATTTCTATCATACTAATAAATGATATATTGTGTATTTGAATTACCTTTCTATTGTACTTTTTTTTTTATTTATTGTTTTCAGTTTTAACGTAAAAATCATTTTTGAATTGTTTAACCTTTTGTTTTCATTCTATGTGCCTGTATTGGCCTTTTTTGGTTGATATTTCTTCTTTTCTTCTTTCTCTTTATATATTTTGTGAAGTTTTTCGTATTTTAAGACAAACATTTATGATTTGTGTTTATTTATATTGAGAAAATCTACATTAAATACATATATATACTGTATATATATATATATATATATATATATATATATATATATATACAGTATATATAAATTATAAATGTATATATAATTGTGTATAATCTAATACATTTTTTACTAGTAAGTTCATTAAAAAAATCTTATTTAAGATTTTTGGCTAGACCCTCAAAACCTACGATGGTCTGATGAAGCTTCATGAAACAGTGTCATTATTTTCAGAGTCCACTAGATGGCGTCTCTGCACTATTTTCCTTTGTTTTTAACAACTGTTCTAATGAAACATCATTTTTAAACTGATGGCGCCACCTACTGACCTCTGAACAACATGACACTGTTTCATGAAGCTTCATCAGCACTAGAAGTTCTTCCTGATGTAGAAAGTGATGTCATCAACAGATCCAGCAGTTGGAGACTCAGGTGGTGGACTCGGAGAAGCGAGCGTTCACGGCTCAGCAGCAGGTCAGTCCACGTCTCCACGCGTGTCCTCGAGTCCTTCAGTCGGTCACGCGTGTGTCACGCGTGTGTCACGCAGGTCCAGTGGATGGAGGAGAAGCTGCAGGCGGCGGACGGTCAGACGGCAGAGGTGAGTTTGTTCCAGCGCTGCCAGGAGCTCCAGACGCTGGTCCAGGAGAAGGAGGAGGTGGTCACCAGGCTGGAGCAGCAGCTGGAGGAGCAGGTATGACGCCCCGACTCCTGGGTCCGGAGTCGAACTCATGATCGTCATCTTCTCAGAAACAGATGCGGCTTCAGGACGCCAAGACGGTGGAGGAGAAGGCGGCGAAGATCAAAGAGTGGGTGATGGTGAAGCTGTCGGAGGTGAGAACTATATTTTTATGATTTGAATTTACAACTTTAATTAGGGTTTATTAACCTATTCTGTTTTTTAAATTTTCAACTTTGGATATATACAGAATCTAATGTCTTTCTTTCACCTTTTGTTTAATAATTATGCTTTTTATCACATGTTAAACCTCATAAATGTACTATTAAATATGAATTATTAGTATGTCTTGATGTATTATAATTATCTAAATCTATTTTAATAAAAATAATTATATAATATAATATACATTATTGTTGTTTTGTTTTTCCTTTGGGGGGGTTAAATAAACAATTTACTAATTTTCTATTAACTTTTTTAATTAGTCTGTGTATTATTGACCTTATTTAATAATGATTAATTGTTTGAACTTTACAAATATGAATTACTTTCTTACTTACATATATTTTACAGTATTACTTTTTGGTTTTAAAAAGTTTAATGTTTTTTAATGTGATATTTTCAACTTCTGTGATTCTTTTTTATATATAAAGTTGTTTTTTGTTTTTATTTATCTGTATATTGTTGTTTTCACTTCCTGTGTTTTCTCTTGGTAATTAAGTTTTTGCTTCATTATCGTTGCTTTTGTCAACAACATTTTTATTGATTTATTATTACACCTTTGAACTTGCAAAATTACTTTTCATGAAGACCTTTTCATAACCATGACCCTATTTTTAATGACATTATAACATGTTTAACCTCAAAATCTATGAAATATAAATATATATAATCAGGATATTATAATATGTTCAATATAATGTGTATATACAGTATATATGTATTAATTAATATTAAGCTTTCTGATTTCATTATCATTGATTTTATTGAATGTTCGGGCCTTTCAATTATTATTCATTTTATAATTGGATCTTTTTTTTATTAACAATGTGCTTTTGTCATATAATATTTCTAACTACTGTTGTTTTTCAATATATAGTATAAAAAGTGTTAATCACGTGGTTTTCCTTTCCTGTCATTTTCTTTTCTTGGATTAATTTGTCACATTGTGTCCAAAATTCCACTTTTCTTATGTCACAATTGGTTTAAAACAGGATGAAACTTTCTTGTTGCCTTCGGGTCTAAACTGAAGTCGTCTCGTTGTTTCAGTTCGAGGTGGAGAACGCGGCTCTCAGAGAGACCAACAAGCAGCAGCAGGATCAGATCTCGGAGCTTCACAAGCAGATGCAGGGTGAGAGTCCGGTGTCGAGAAGTGTTGATGAAGCTTCATGAAGTGTCATGTTGTTTAGAGGTCAGTAGGTGGCGCCATCAGTTTAAAAATGATGTTTCATTAGAACCGTTGTTTAAAACAAATGAAAATAGTGCAGAGACGCCATCTAGTGGACTCTGACAATAATGACACTGTTTCATGAAGCTTCATAAAAACCATCACTAGTGTGGAGATGTTGAGCTGCAGCATCAGGACCGGGTTTGTGTCGGCAGAGTTGGAGCAGCAGAAGTCTCGCGGCGGAGAAGCGTCTCCGGGTCGACCCGGCGAAGCTCAGCGCCTCAGCAGCCTGACCTTCGGCTGCTTCCAAGTGAGAGGCAAGAGTCCACAGGTGCTCACCGGGCCGGCGCCGTCCCAGAGGATCGTCAGCTCTCAGGGCGAGGCGGAGAACAGAGCCAGGGCGGGAAACAAAGCGGATCACGGTCGCCTCCTGGACCCCCCTCTGGAGGAGGACGGCCCCTCGGAGACGGAGACCGCGTCCGAGGGCTCGTGCCGACCCTGCAGCGAGGCCTACCTGACCGCCTCGGACGACAGCAGCTCCCTGTTCGACGACGACATGCAGCGGGCGGAGGGTCTGGGGTCCTCGCAGGAGTGCAAGGACAAGGCGGAGGACAGGACCTCGGAGGAGCTGAACAAACGATTCCAGTCCCAGAGGCTCGACTCCAAGCGCCCGCCCCAGGACCCCAGGGACACCCCGGCCTCGCCCAAGCAACCCCGCCTCAGGACCCCGACCGGGTTCGGGCCGCTGAGCGTGTCCGTGGCGAAGAAGCACCTGAGTCAGCCGCCGGTGGGCACCGACGCCGCGCACCGGCAGACGCGCAACGCCCTGAGCATGCTGAGGACCCCTCACCCGCAGGAGACCGACCTGGACCAGGAGGTGGTCATGGAGACCGGCAGGGACAACACCGCGGCCTCGGGATCGCAGACCGCAGACGTTCCCTCAGAGAGCAGCGAGGACGGTCAGAACTCAACGCCCGGCAGCAAACCCCCGACCCCCCCTCTGCACAGACTCCCCTCCTGGGTAGGTGGGCTTCAGTCCAGTGGTTTAGTTTCAAGACCACCAGGGTGTTAAGAGTAGACATAACATTGTCATAGTTTATACTTAATATTAAAATCCATCCACGATTTATATTATTATTATTTTTAAATGTTTTTTGCACATATTCTTTTTAAATAAAATTGAATTTTATTGCAGCTTAAAAAAAATCATTTTAGGTTTTTCTCTTTTGCAAAAATAATACATTTAAATACTATTGTTTGCTCTATTAAGTTTTTGATCATTTAATTGTATTTTTTTGGTAATTATTTCTCACAATTTCACTTTTCTTAATGTTTTTATTTATGTTTCTTAAGATCTTACTTTTGTTCTCCATGAGTAATATTTTTTTTTTTTACTTTATTTCTGTTATATCTGGGTCATCTTGACCCCTTGTGGGTGACACAGGGGATAACGCAAATACATTTGTTTTGGGGCCTTCAATTCACCTTGACTCAGAGCTTACACAAGGGTTTAAAAAAAATAATAGAAAGGTTATATAAAAATCCAATGTGAAAATTAACAAATGTTTATATTTTATGTATTTTAAGTAATAACATTCTATATGCATATATGTATTTTATAAAATATGTATTTGATTGTTCTTCCCTGGAGTTTAAATAATATGATAAGTCACATTTAAATATATGTATGTTTTTATTTTGTATCATTTAATATTATTTGTCATATTATTATTTATTACTTTTCTAAAAAGATCTTATATTTATGAATTTCATTTTTATATTATAAATAAAATGTTAAATAATATTTTAATTGATCTGATTAGAAAAAAAATACTCATGACAAGGAAAATTAATCAAAAAAGTAATAAAGTTATAATAATATTAAGAGGATAGTAGTACATATATTATATAGTAATATATATTTTTGATTTAATCATTAATCTATTGGCCTTTAATTGTTTGAAATACTTAAATATTTGTACATTTTTCAGTCAAATATTTTCTTAGATTTTACACATTTTATATATTTTTATTGTCAAATCGTTGTATTTTTATTGCAGTAAATGTGAACCAAAAATCTCGTCCTTTATGGAGTAAAAATAATTCTGGTGTCAAACTTTCCTTCACAGGAGAGTCGGATCTATGCGGTGGCGAAGTCCGGGATCCGACTGTCGGAGACGTCCTGCTCCGACCCGACCAGCAAAGGTGTGTCTGGACAATGTTTTCAAAAGCAGGTGTGAGACGGTGATTCTTCTTCCAGACTCGTCCCTGCAGTCGTCCTTCCCCGCCTTCGTCATGTACACGTCCCTCATCTACCGGAACATGACCACGCCCGTCTACACCACCGTGAAGGGGGTGAGTCCACCTCGCCCCGGTCCTGACACAAGCGTCAACTTTCCCTCCTCGTTCTCCTCTAGAAAGCCACGCTGCTCAGCGCCGGCCCGTTCGTGGAGGACTCGTCCAGCTCCGAGGACTCGTCCAGCTCGGGTGAGGAGGACGGATCCTTCTGCGGCTCCCACAACTCGTCCGGGTCGCACAAGGACGGCAACCCCGGGAGTCCGAGGTCCCTCAAGAGAGGTACCGGCAGAACGTCGAGTCCCTCGTGGCGTCGGGGAGAACGGATGCGAAGCTAAGAAGATGCTTCATGTAGGGATGTGTTGATGAAGCTTCATGAAGCAGTGTCATGTTGTTTAGAGGTCAGTAGGTGGCGCCATCAGTTTAAAAATTATGTTTCATTAGAACAGTTGTTCAAAACAAAGTAAAGAGACGCCATCTAGTGGACTCTGACAATAATGACACTGTTTCATGAAGCTTCATGGTCAAATACGTATTTTTTTGGGGAAGAGTGTCTGTCCCAGTTAGTCGGGGTAAGAGGGACCCACCGGACCCTGGTCATCCTGGTACAATTTTTTTTTTTTTACTTCCTTTTTGGAGATAGATTTTTTAATGTTATCTATTGATTGATTTATTTTATTTATTTATATATCATTCATTTCTTAATGAAATAACATATATATACTGTATTTATATACATATACAGCATATATAGTATAATAAAGTATATCTAATCTTTATAATTAAATATTTATTTAATTTGAAAGAAATCTTTATTTTAATTTTTTTAATTCTGGGAAAGAGTGTCTGTCCCAGTTAGCCAGGGTCAGAGGCGGGGGACCCACTGGACCCTGGTCACCCTGGTACGATTTTTTTTTTTTGACTTCCTTTTTGAAGTTGGATTTTTTTTTTTTTATGTTATCTATTCATTTATTTATTTAATTCATTTATATATAATTCATTTCTTAATGGAATAACATATATATACTGTATATATATATATATATATATATATATATATATATATATATATATATATATATATATATATGTTATTCCATTAAGAAATGAATATATATATATATATATATATATATATATATATATATATATATTCAGTATATATATGTTATTCCATATGTGTGTGTGTGTGTGAGTATAAACAGTACATATACAGCATATACAGTATAATAAAGTACATCTAATCTTTCAATTAAATATTTATTTAATTTAAAATAAATCTTTATTTTCATTTTTTAAATTATGTTTAGCAATATGTGCATTATTTTTAACTTCTATCTTTTTTACCACTTGATTTCCTTTTCTCTTATTTAATCTTTTCCTCTCCGTAAAGAACTTTTTCACTTGAATCATTTGGAGTTTGTCATTTTGTATCATTTTGATAACTTTTTGTTTCCGAAATTCCACTTTATAACTCGACAACGACTTCACTTTCTCAAGTATTCTGCCGTGAAACAAACGTTTTTCCTCCCGCAGCCGTATCCATGTCGTCCATGACGTCGGAGAGCGACTACGCCATCCCGCCCGATGCCTACGCCACCGACACCGAGTGCTCGGAGCCCGAGCTGAAGCTCCCCAAGACCTGCTCTTCCGCCAGCGACAACAGCAAGAGCGTGAGTTCAGAGGTCACGGTACAGAGGAGGTAGAAGGTAGAAAGTATAGAAACTGATTAGCGCAGAAGACGAGGTCAGTCGCCAGGGATCAGACCAGGTAAAACAAGGGGTAAGATGATGAGATGATTGACGTCGAGAAGATCCGCCGAAACCATCAGGAGTTCTAGTCGCTGCCGCAGGTGACGACACGTGTCGATGCAGGAGCCGATGGAGAAGTCGGGGTACCTGCTGAAGATGGTGAAGACCTGGAAGAAGACCTGGAAGAGACGCTGGTTCGTGCTGAAGGACGGAGAGCTGCTGTACTTCAAGTCTCCCGTGAGTGATCCTCAGACCTTCTGGATGGTTGTGGTCTCACTCGTGGACTCTTGGTTCCACAGAGCGATGTCATCAGGAAGCCTCAAGGGCAGATCGAGGTCAACGCTACGAGCAGCATCGCTCGAGGAGAAGGGAAGCAGATCCTCCAGGTCAGTTGTAAGAAAATGTATCTAGAAAACACACATTTATCCTTTTTTTTTCGTTTTTAATATTAATATGTCAATCTATTAATACTGCATTTCTTCGATTCTAAATCTTTTTACCGGAAAAAAAACCAAAAACAATGCGTCTTAAAAGACTATGATATTTGTCCGAAGTTCCATGATATTACTCGGCGAGGCTCATTTGTATCGCTCTGTGAAGTTCCGTGGTATTACTCCGAAGGTCTGTGGTATTACTCTGAAGTACCGTTGTATTACTCTGCCAAATACTGTGGTATAACTCCGAAGTTCCGTGGTATTAATACGCGAAGTTCCCTTAGTATTACTCTGAATTTCCATTTTGTTACTCTCTGAAGTTTCATAGCTTATATACTGTATACCACGGGAGTCTCTGTAGTAATACACTGCACTCCAAAGTTCAATAGTTGTATTACTCAGCGAAGTTCCGTGGTATTACTCCACAATCCTCCATGTTATAACTCTACAAGGCTTCGTAGTATTACTCACGAGGCTCCATGTTATTACTCCGCAAGGTTCTGTAGTATGACTTGCAAGGCTACTTTTTATTACTCTGCAGATTCCGTGGTATTACTCCACAAGGCTTTGCGGTACTACAACGAAGCTCTGTGGTATTACTCTACAAAGTTATCTTGGTACTACACCGAAGTCCTGTGGTATAACTCTGTGAAGTTACCTTGGTACTACACTGAAGTGCTGTGGTATTACTCTACGAAGTTACCTTGGTACTACACCGAAGTTCTGTGGTATTACTCTGCGAAGTTACCTTGGTACTACACCGAAGCTCTGTGGTATTACTCTGCAAAGTTACCTTAGTACTACACCGAAGTTCTGTGGTATTCCTCTACGAAGTTACCTTAGTACTACACCGAAGTTCTGTGGTATTCCTCTTAGAAGTTACCTTGGTACTACACCGAAGTTCTGTGGTATTACTCTGCGAAGTTACCTTGGTACTACACCGAAGTTCTGTGGTATTACTCTGCAAAGTTACCTTAGTACTACACCGAAGTTCTGTGATATTCCTCTGAGAAGTTACCTAGTACTACACCGAAGGTCTGTGGTATTCCTCTGAGAAGTTACCTTAGTACTACACCGAAGTTCTGTGGTATTATTCTGCGAAGTTACCTTAGTACTACACCTGAATTCTGTGGTATTACTCTGCAAAGTTACCTTTGTACTACAACGAAGTTCTGTGGAATTGCTCTGTGAAGTTACCTTGGTACTACACCGAAGTTCTGTGGTATTACTCTGCGAAGTTACCTTAGTACTACACCAAAGTTCTGTGGTATTATTCTGCGAAGTTACCTTAGTACTACACCTGAATTCTGTGGTATTACTCTGCGAAGTTACCTTTGTACTACAACGAAGTTCCGTGGAATTACTCTGTGAAGTTACCTTGGTACTACACCGAAGTTCCGTGGTATTACTCTGCAAAGTTACCTTGGTACTTCACCGAATTTCCGTGGTATTATTCCGCAAAGTTCTGTGGTATTACTGTGCAAGCTTTGTGGTATAACTCTATAAGGTTCTGTAGTACTCTGCTCGGCTTCATAGGTTTGCTCTCTGAGGCTGCTAAACTACTCAATGGTACTACAGAGCGTTGCAGAGTAATAACAATAATAATACTTTTATTTTAAAGGACTCAAAGTTACAATGCTATGAAAATGTACCTGTTCATTGATATTGAGCCTCTTTGTAAAGAATGCAATATAATAATAAGAGTCTGTGTAAATGTCTCAGGTGGTGACGGGGAAGCGAGTGACTTACCTCAAGGCCGACTCCCCGAACCTGCTGGACGAGTGGTTGCGGGTCCTTCAGTGCGTCCTGAGGGTCAAGGCCGCCAGTCCTCTCTTCACGCAGCCGGACGTCCGACCCGGCATGAAGGGTCTGCTCATCAAGGTCAAGCACGGCTACTCCAAGAGGGTCTGGTGCGCCCTGATCGGGAAGACGCTGTACTACTTCCGGGGTCAACAGGACAAGGTACGTTCCGGGAGGGTTGATGATGTCATCAGGCGGCGCCGCAACCGCTGCTTGTAGTTCCCTCTAGGTCAGATCAAGCTGTGGGAGGCCCGGGTGGAGGAGGTGGACCGGTCCAAGGACGAGCAGCTGAAAGAGTGCGGCTGGAGTTCGCAGGTCGCGCCCTTCACCCTCGCCGTCCACCCGCAGGAGCAGGAGCCCACCTACCTGCTGGTGGAGTCTCGCCACGAGAAGGTGTGCCCTCGCTCCACGGCGCCTCCTCTGGCGGCAGAGAGTAACTGTTTCGGTGTGTGTTGTGGTGGCAGGAATCGTGGTTGTACCATCTGTCGGTCGCCGCGGGAACCTTGATGGGGAAAGTCGGTACCGAGTTTGAGCAGCTGTCGGGTCAACTCTTTCAGCTGGACGGAGACCCGAGTGAGTACTTTTCAAGTGTTACCTAGTTACATAGTACGGATCAAGATACTGGGGCAACGATACCATATATTACAATATATTGTGGTACTCTCAGAATAGATATATATTGGTTGTTACAGTCGACAGTACTTTCATTTGCTATGAAACCAAAATATGTCCAAACATTAGCTTTTAAAGTTGACTGTATCCTCTCATCCTCGGTCAGCCATTGCGGCGGAAGTTTAATTGCAACACAAAGCAATAATATTTGCATGTTAATTCTAAATTAGAAATGTCGATATATATTTATAAATCTATATCAATAAGTGTACTGTATGCTGTATATATTGATATTTTATATTACACCTTATTCAAATAACTGTGATCTGTTTTTTTTATTTTATATTATTACAGTGATGTATAGGTACAATATTGTAAGAAGATATCTTGATATTGGATTGTATTGATTTGCAACTTAATTGTAAAACAAAGGATGTAATTATTTTTATTTTATACACATGTTATTAAAGTATAAAACATAAAATAACTACCAATATGCTTACAATAAAATATGATTTTGAAAACCAAAACACTTTTATTTTTTAAGATTTTTTATTATGGATACATTATCGTAAGATTTTTTTTATATATATTTAATTTTATCGATACTTTCTCACACCCCTAGTCCAGACTAGACATGGCTCAGGGACATGTGACTATTTTCTACCAGAATCCCGCTTGAAACTCTCTGCCTCCATCTAGTGGTTGTAGTGTTCAACACATCTGGTCAATGTTCAAGATCATTGTTCTCACCTGCATGTTCTTCTCACCTCCTCCTCCAGACTCTCCCGTGTGGAAACATCCCATGATGTGCTTCAGCAAAGAAGCTCTGTCGTCTCCGCTCACCACGCTACCCTCACAGGCGCTGCAGACCGAAGCTGTGAAGCTCTTCAAGGTGCACAAAGTGTTATTATTATTTTATATTTAAGAATTTATTTATTTTCCCCCTTATTATATCGTCATTTTCATCCTTTTAATACATTTCTAATTATTTTTATTCTTTAACCCTTGTGGTATCTCAGGGCCAAGGTGACCCGAAGGTCTGAAAACAAATGTGTTTGTGGTATCCCTTGTGTTTTCTGTTTTCTCCCAGATATAACATAAGGGTTTACATAGAACATTAAAATATAACCGTGATGTTTTTTTGTTTTCATCATTAATTGAATCATATTTATCAAATATATATATTAACACTTTACACTTTTTATTTATATCAATTTAATTGTTTTTATTAAAACTTTAAATTAAATCGTCAAATGTCACTTTTTCGTCTTAATATATAATTTGTATAATTTGTATTATTATCATTATTATTGCTGTTAACTTTGTTCATTCATTAATTTATTCATTTTCTTCTGCTTATTATCTTATTTGTATGATTATCATCATTGCAGAAATTTTTTTTTCTTCCCATTTCATATGTTTATTTTCATTATTCCTAATTTTTCTTACATTAAAAAATCAAAATTGAATATGCAACATTGTTATATTATATCATTTAAATCATATTTACATTACCAATAATGTATTTTTACTCGTGTTATTCTTGTTATTTATATCATTGTATTTATTTTAAATGAATTATTTTGACTATTCTGCATTACTTACTTAGATGTATTCATTATTTGACTAATAAAACTTGAAATAAAACAGATTTTATTAAGACAAATGTTTAATGTCACTTTATTACTTATTTTCTGTCACCATTAACTATATATTTTATTGAGTATTGTTTTGATTGTTTAAGTGCTTTGTGACCCTGATCTAGAAAAGCGCTCTATAAATATAAATTACTTACTTACATTAAATGTATTTATTAGATGTGTTATAATTAAGTAATTTGTATTTATAGAGCGCTTTTCTAGACCAGGGTCACAAAGCGCTTAAACAATCAAAACAATATTCAATAAAATATATACTTTAAAGATCAAGATAAAACTGATAACACAACAGGATTGTTTAATGAATATTTATTAATTATTTTATATACAAACGTCATTCGTGTTCTTCGTGTCAGACGTGTCAACTCTTCATCAACGTGGCCATCGACGCCCCGGCCATCGACTACCACGTGTCTCTGGCCCAGAGCGCCCTGCAGGTGTGTCTGACCCACCCGGAGCTGCAGGACGAGTTCTTGTGTCAGATCATCAAGCAGACCCGCAAGAGGCAGGGCCAGCCCGGGCCGCTGCAGGTACGGGGGTCACCGGCAGGGGGCGGCAGAGAACCGTGATGACGGCACTAGTGTCTAACTGCTCGTGTGTCTTGCTCAAGGGCTGGCAGTTCCTGGCCCTGTGCGTGGGACTGTTCCTGCCTCACCATCCGTTCCTCTGGCTGCTGCAGCTGCACCTGAGGAGACACGCCGACTCCAGGTGACGTCGGAGCGTCCGATTGGTCGACTCGATTCAGGTGTTTGAACAGCGTGTGCACAGGACCGAGGTGGGCAAGTACGCCATCTACTGCCAGCGCTCGGTGGAGCGGACACAGCAGAAGGGCGAGCGTCAGGCGCGACCCTCGCGGATGGAGATCCTGTCCATCCTCCTGAGGAACCCGTGTCACCACTCGCTGCCCTTCAGCGTGCCGGTGCACTTCCTCAACAACACCTACCAGGTGACGCTGGAGACGTGATCTTCATGTGACACGTGGGATTGTTGTCGAGCGATTACACACGTGTTTGTGTTTCTGTCATCGCTCACACATGCACACGTACACATACATAAATAAAAGCACTTACATACACATACACATATACGTACAAAAACACACAACCACATAAAAGCAAGAACATACACACAAGCACGGACACACACATATATACAAAAACACACAACTACACATACATACAAGCAAATACACACAAGCACGGACACACTAATGTACATACAAAAACACACAACCACACATACAAACAAGCACATACACACATATACAGACAAGCACACAAACATGTGTGTTGATATTTTAAAGTTTATATTTAAACTGTGTATTGTTTTTGTTTGTTTAAGCGCTTTGTGACCCTGGTCAAGAAAGATATTTACAAATAAGATTTACTTACTTACTTTATTTATACACACATACAAACACACACATACAGACAAACGCATACACACACACATACTTGCAGACAATTACATACACACACACAGACACACGCACACACACATACAAACACACACACACACACAGACAAGTACATACACAAACACACGCACACATACAGACAAACACACACACATAAAGACAAGCAGACACACACACATACTTGAAGACAATCACATACACACACACACACACACACACACAGACAAGTACATACACAAACACACGCACACATACAGACAAGCAGACACACACGCACACACACACAAGCACAGACACACACACATACAGACAAGCACATACACGAACACACACATACATGCAGACACACACACACATAAGCACAGACACACACACATACAGACAAGCACATACACAAACACACACATACATACAGACACACACACACATAAGCACAGACACACACACATACAGACAAGCACATACACAAACACACACATACATACAGACAAGCAGACACACACACACATAGGCACAGACACACACGTTTTACCTTACACACATACAGACAAGCACATACACAAACACACACACACATACAGACAAGCAGACACACACACACACAAGCACAGACACACACACATACAGACAAGCACATACACACACACATACAGACAAGCACACACAAACACACACATACAGACAAGCACACACACACAGACAAGCACAGACACACACACATACAGACAATAACACACATGGACTCACCTTACACACATAAATACTTGCGTGCAGACAAAGATATAAATACACAAACACACACAAATACCTCACACTGTCGAGGACAAAGCAACACAGTGAAGTAAAAAAGTGCTGTTTATAACAAGTGATAAGAAAATGTAACAATATGACGACTGATGACAGCATTTATTCTGAGGAACTGATGAACTGTGATGTCATCAGATCTTAACTTCTGATCTGATGACATCACAGTTCATCAGTTCAGATGTTAAGATCTGATGAACTGTGATGTCATCAGATCTTAACATCTGAACTGATTACCTGTGATGTCATCAGATCTGAACATCTGATCTGATGACCTGTGATGTCATCAGATCTTAACCACAAGTGTGTCTTCAGGTCGTGAGCTTCGACGCCTCCACCACGGTGGACGAGTTCCAGACTCGCCTGAACCAGGACTCGGGCGTGAGGAAAACCGGGCTCTCGGGCTTCAGCCTGTTCACCGACGACCCGACGGGCCGGGACCTGGAGCACTGTCTCCACCAGGGGGCCGTCAAGGTGAGCGAGGGGAGCTCGACCTTTGACCTTCAGAGGTCAACACGCGTGCGTCTCTCCTCAGGTGTGCGACATCATCTCCAAGTGGGAGCAGGCGTCCAAGGAGCAGAAGAGCGGCAAGTCTGAGAACGCCCGCACGGTCCGCCTCACCTACAAGAACAGGTTTGATGACATCATCAACCCGAGACCAGATTAATGTTTGATCTTCAGTTACTCTTCAAGTGGAAACATCGACTTTGAACACAAACAAGGAGACAAAGACGTTTGAAGTCATGATGAGAGAAATAATTCAATGTACTTAAGTAAATATGATTTGTCTGCAGTTGTTTTAACGCCTTCAAAAATAAAAAATAACATAATTAATTATTATAAAGAGCTGAAAATAAAATAAAATGTATCAAATGGGAAATTTAAGAAGAATTATTTTTGGTAAAAACAAAGGAAATGTTGAATAAAACATACATAAATACATGAATAGTAAAATAGTATCATAAAATAATGTTTATTTTGAAAAATGTGTGATTTTATTGTGTTATTAATATATATATTATTTGCATTATTCCACATTTTTCTTACATTAAAATACAAAATTTAATATACAATATAGTGATATATATATATATTCACGACTTAAATAGAATATGTAATCATGAAAGATTATTTAAAATATTAAGAAGATAATATTTAGTTTTTTCCTTAAAAAATATGTAAATTCCCCCTTAAAATGATCAAATAGTGCATTAACAGTATTTAAAATATATATAATTGATCTTAAAAGAGTGAAATTAGCAAATATGTGTTGTTGTTTTTTTTACTGATAACTGAAATATTAAAATAAGAGATGAAGTCGTCAAATATAATAACAAATAATAATAATTTAAAATTGTCAAAAGTACGTTGATTTATCAAAAATGGGAAAATTAGAAATCTGAAAACTTATATTAAATATTGTTAAATATAATTTAGTGTGATAAATCTAAAAACTACTTTAAGGAATAATTTAACAAAATAAATTTTAAAAAATTGTGAAAAATAAGCAACATAAGTTTTTTAATTAAATTAAGGAGATTTTAACAGATACAATTGATTTAATTACATTTTTAAATAATTTTAATCATTATTTTTACTATTATCTTAAGTCTGTTTAAACTTTAAAATAAAGAAATATTTTCAAAAGGAGAGCTTTGTGGCGATGTGTTGGTGAAGCTTCATGAAGCAGTGTCATGTTGTTTAGAGGTCAGTAGGTGGCGCCATCAGTTTAAAAATGATGTTTCATTAGAACAGTTGTTCAAAAACAAAGTAAAATAGTGCAGAGACTCCATCTAGTGGACTCTGAAAATAATGACACTATTTCATGAAGCTTCACCAGACCATCACTAAAGAACTTCCATTTTTTTAAATAAAGTTAAATTCAAATCTCATCCTCCTAAACTTCTCAGGCTGTACTTCACGGTCCAGGCTCGAGGGGAGTCTGAGCGCGAGCGCTGTCTCCTGGCCCACCAGACCAACGAGGCCATCGTGGCGGGTCACTTCCCGGTCAACAAGGAGCTGGCTCTGGAGATGGCCGCTCTGCTGGCTCAGGTCCGAGGAGAGTCACCTGTCGTGTTACGAACATCTGCTGCAGCTTCTCCTCTGCTCCTCCAGGTGGAGTTCGGGGATTTCGAAAGACCGCTCTTGGCCCCCGCGTCGGCTCCCGCCAAGACCACCCAGACCCTGAAGCAGGTGCTGGACCGGTTCTACCCCAAACACTATCGCAAGAGCACGACGGACGAGCAGCTGAGGTACCTGGACCACGGTCTTCACCTGAGAGCGAGAAGGTTTCTCCACTCACGTCTTCTTCCCAACAGGCAGCTGCTGCAGCGTCTCGCCGCTCGCTGGACGTCGCTCCGGGGTCGGAGTTCATCCGAGTGCGTCAGGATTTACCTGACCGTGGCCAAGAAGTGGCCTTTCTTCGGCGCCAAGCTGTTCGAGGCCGAGGTGACGATGACTTTTGAATGTTTTTTTTAATAATGTTGAACATCTGCTCGTCTCACCCCCTCTCGGTGAACTCATCACGCAGCATTTTCCCGCCGACAGCAGGTGAAACGATCTGTCTTTGTGTTTACAGTCCATCACTTCCTGTCCGGAGCAGAGCACGCGAGTCTGGCTGGCGGTCCACGAGGAAGGCGTCAGTGTTCTGGAGCACAACTCCATCGTAGGTTCTTCTGTGATGTGTCACGTCTTACAGTTTCAACATAAACTCTCTTTTTATGGTCACTGTGCATCTTTTTAACTTTCCATTTTAACAGTTTTTGTTAATTAAATTTCTGTTTTTAATGAAAATAAATTGTTAAAGATGAAGCTTCATGAAGCAGTGTCATGTTGTTTAGAGGTCAGTAGGTGGCGCCATCAGTTTAAAATTGATGTTTCATTAGAACAGTTCAAAACAAAGGAAAAATTGTGCAGAGACACCATCTAGTGGACTCTGACGATAATGAGACTGTTTCATGAAGCTTCATGAAATTTGTTGTTTAGAGTTCAGTAGGTGGCGCCATCAGTTTAAAAATGATGTTTCATTAGAACCGTTGTTTAAAACAAATGAAAATAGTGCAGAGACGCCATCTAGTGGACTCTGACAATAATGACACTGTTTCATGAAGCTTCATCAACACATCACTAACGTGGAGATGCAGCATCAGGACCAGGTTTGTGTCGTTCATCAGAACATTACTAATAAAATAGTCTATTTACAAACGTAGATATATACATTATTATCATATTCAGTTGGTGTATTTAAATTAGTATCGTTATGGAAATAATGTGTATGAACAAATTTAAATTGTTTAAAAGGAAACTGTCAACTTAAACGTATTATAATCTTATTATTAATATGTTTGCAGATCTTATTTAGATTTTATGTTGTTTTTTTTTATTTTCAGGCTGACATTTTGTTTTTGTTTTTTAAGGGTTTGTCTAAGTTTACCTTCTTGGAATCCTTTTATTGACACACTCAAAAAGAATAAAAGAAAATTGTAAAATTAAAAATAATTTGGTAAGAGTTAAAGAGGTATTTAAAAGATAACTCCATTTAAATTGTCTTAATACAAATAGTGTTCTTTAGTGAAAAAAAATTAAATAAATATTTAATTAAAAAAAAAATTGAAATATAATTATTTAAGTATATTTATATATATATATATATATATATATATATATGATAATATTATCATTAAATATATATATATATTTAATGATAATATTAAGTCGTTTCGTTTTGTTTTAATTACTTCAAAATAAATAAATAAAAAGTACTTTTAAATAAGGTTTAAATCAGTAAAATATATAAGTACGAGTTTATTCATTTACATTTAAATTAAATTAGTATTTTTTTATGAAACTGAAATGTAAATAAATGTACATTTTAATGAAAAAAGAGAATAAAAGTGGCAGTTAATGTGTTTTGAATCGTGCAGAAGCCTCTGGTGTCTCACCCGTACAAGAACCTGGTGACGTTCGGCGGCTGCAAAGACAACCTGATGCTGGTGGTGGCGCCGAACAACAGGGAGAAGTCATCGGAGAAACATCTGTTTCACATGGACGTGTCCAAGGTGAGCGTCATGCTAAAGTGGCATGTTCATGCTCACCTGAGTCTAGTTCTCTGGAGGTTTCTGCGTCACTGTTTTGCCTCGTTTCCGAATTTTTTCTTGTTAAAGGTTTTTGAAATTGAAAATATTTAGATTTTTTTTTTAAATTGTTAAGTAAATAATCAGATCAAATTATATTATTAACCTTTGTATTATCTCTGGGTCAAGGTGACCCGAACGTGACTAAGTTAGTCATCTGACCTCCAGGTCACTCTGATCCTGATATAAAACAAAGAATTAATAATATAAAGTGTACTACTAAATAATAATTAAATACAAGTTAATTGAGCTAAATGTAAAATTAAATTGAAAATTGCTAATATTAAAACTTAAAAATAGAGAAAAAAAATTCTACAGAAATTTAAAATTAGGAACGTGAAATTTTTTTGTATTAACGATAATACATAATTAAAACTTACAATAATATAGATAGATATGTAATGACAACAAATTAATCAAATCAAATCAAATAAAATAAAAAGATGTCCAAAAATATTATTTTTTAAAAATGTATTATTGTTTTGTTGTTGTATTATTTTATTTTAATGCAAAAACATGTTTTTAACAATAATAAATAGTCATTTTTGATGATCAATGAATGAAAATAATGAGCTATATTAAGAGATTATTGTAAAATGATATAAACGTGTAGTCGTCACTGCAGATAATGATAAACATGAACGCTCATCAAGAGTTGAATCTGCCGAGTCGTCTAAAACTCTCCCCACGCCCGGTTCTGTTGCCCCAACAGATCCGCGAGGTGGCCCTCCTCATCTCCGGTTACATCAACAGCGCCCACCAGCAGAAGGCCGCGGCCCACCACCTCTCAGCTCCGGCCCTCATGGTGGCTCAGCCGCTGGGACTGAAGGGCAGGAAGGAGCTGAGGAGCAAGTCTCCGCCGGGTCGACCCAGTCAAGCCCCCACGCTGCTCTGAGGACGGACCTCCACCACCTTTATTTATTGATCACCTCAGTTTTTGTAGTTCTTGGATCAGAAGGTGAATACAGGAAGTCTCTCGGTCCAGGATCAAGTTATGAAGGACACAGGAGCGAGTGATGGACCCAGAAAGTTGGTGATGAAGAAGAAGAAGAAGGAGAATGATGAACAAGGACATGAAGGAAAAATAGAGGAGGATGAAGATACGTGAAGATGAAGGACTTCAAGAAGTTCTAGCAAAGTTGTGAGATCAGTTTTAATGAAATTGTATTTATTGATGTAACGAAACGCAAACAGCAGGAAAAATGTAGTTGATGGTTTGATGAAGCTTCATGAAACAGTGTCATTATTGTCAGAGTCCACTAGATGGCGTCGCTGCACTATTTTCCTTTGTTTTAACTGTTGTAATGAAACATCATTTTTAAACTGATGGTGCCACCTACTGACCTCTGAACAACATGACACTGTTTCATGAAGCTTCAACTACTTTTCACTTTTTTTAAAAAAGGTGTTTCCACCAATCAGAGCCAAGATCTGACATGTGAGGGAAATGATTAAACTCTGAAGCAATTACTAGTGACGTGTTGACAAAGCTTCATGAAACAGTGTCATGTTGTTTAGAGGTCAGTAGGTGGCGCCATCAGTGTAAAAATAATGTTTCATTAGAACAGTTATTCAACACAAAGGAAAATAGTGCAGAGACGCCATCTAGTGGACTCTGAAAATAATGACACTGTTTCATGAAGCTTCATCAGCATATCACTGGTAATAGCATTTCCTCAGGGGCCACTTTATAAACTGTAACTGACCTATGGGGCCGCAAAGCAAATAGATAGAAGGAACAAAACCCAAAGAATATAAAAATCTAAAATATTATGCCAGTAAATTTTATAACAAAGCTTCACATATTTCTATGTAAAATATGACTAAATGTTTTTCTTTCTATTTACTTCCAAAATGATTTGGAGGAAAGAAAATACTTACAAAAATGACAAATAAAAATGAAGGGAAAAATAAAACATGTTACTGTGATGTTACACGTTGAAATGAATAATGGAAATAAATTAAAGTTTTTGTTAGCTATAAGAAGAATTTCCGAGGGATTAATTGAATTTTAAGAGCTTCATTTCAAAATTCCTGATCGACCATTTAGATATTTCACTAACTTTAGACCCCCTCCCCCCTGCAGATTGTTGCCTAATAGCGCTGAATTTTCACAATTAAGGAGATTTTTACTTGGTTTTTTTTTGGATCTAGGAGTTTTTTTGGGAAGTATTCTTCGTTCTGCGCCGCATTTTCTCCTTCACTTCTACTCTGCTGTGTGTTGTGCAAACGAGTTCTAGAACAGTGATGTGCTGTGTCTCAAATCGCATACTAGCGTACTAAATGTTAGTATTTTTAGTGCGTTAGTGCGTCTCAATTCTTAGTACGCCAATTTAGTGTGCATGGCGCAAATTCTAACACGCCCACAAAACTGAGCATGGTTCGATGGACACTAACCACACTAAACAGCCGCCATCTTAGTGTTGTTTTAAACGGAAGTTACGTCATATATAAATGTATATATATTCATATACTTACAGGTGCATTTTCCGCAGCAGTAGGAGGATAAACACGTCTTCGCTGCTGATACCAGCTTAAATATCTCGCGATTATTTAGATTCTCATATTTTTTCTTTATTTCTTTTTCCAAAGTTGCAAAACGTGCTGCCAGCAGGTGTCGATAGCGTTCAAACAGCTGGTTGAAACATCGTTAAATAGAAGTAGAAGAAGAAGCGGTCATGTGATTTCCTGTTAGTATGTAGCAGCAGAGTTTGATTTGAGACATACTATCTGTGGAGAATTTGCGTACTAGTTAGTACGTACACTAAACTGATGCATACTAACTTCTAGCATACTAAGAGTAGTATGCGATTTGAGACACAGCACTGGTCTTGATGAAGCTTCATGAAGCAGTTTCATTATTTCCAGAGTCCACTAGATGGCGTCTCTGCACTATTTTACTTTGTTTTGAACAACTATTCTAATGAAACATCATTTTCAAACTGATGGCGCCACCTACTGACCTATAAACAACATGACCTGTTTCATGAAGCTTCGTCCACTTTAAAACAACACATGTAGAAAGTATGAGGTTCGAAGAAAATTCTAATCAGATTTTTTTTGGTTTTGAACAAAATACTAATTCTTGAAGGAAATCTCTTGATGATTTTCACGCCTCTGTTGTTCACTATCTTAAATCTTAGTATTGGTTATTTGAATTGAGAAGATAATTATTATTGATGTTTCTCGGGTCAATATTTGAAAAGCCAGAAAGTAAAGAGTGATGGACTGAAGGAGGATTAAAGGCTTGTTGCTTGTGTGCTTGTGTGGTTACTGAGTAGCCAGGAGTGGACGAGACTCGGTCAATTATTCCCACCTCAGGGCGAGAAAACTCACTCCCGGCGTCGAGGGAGAAACTTGTCGTGATGTTTTAAAAAACGTTTCCGCGTCCATGAGTTTCTGCTTCGTCTTCATCTTCTACAGAAACTGGAAGTTACTCGGGATGACCAGGAGCCGCCTGATTGGTCGGTCCGTCAGCATGAAACCTTTTTACCTGACAGGAAGTGACACACCTTCATTCCAGAGGGAGGGGGTGGCGGGGGGGAGGGGCGGAGAGCGACACCTGAGACCCGACCTGTCTGAACTAGTCGGAGGCTTGTCTTTGTGTGCGTCGCCGTGGCGACGGCGAGGAGCGGGAGGGCGGGGGAGCGAAGAGCCACAACAACAAAAGTGGTTCTGTTGAAAAAAAAACAACAGGAAGTGAAGTCATCGGGATTTTTTCAAAGGAGGGGAAAGAGAGCATTTATTTCTCTGTGAACTCTGGTTTCCTCCCTCAGAAATTGTGAATCCCAAAACCACAAATGACAAAATGGGACGAATAACAGGCATAATCCAGATTACAATCTGGATCCAGGAATATTTTAAAGGGATTCATTGTTTTGCGGGGAAACAGCTGCTGCACTATTCTTCTTCACCTCTCATGTGTGTGATGTGCGAGCGAGTTCTAAAATGTTACCTTCATCTACTGTCACTTCCATTGATGATAGTCATAAAAAAACGTATTTACAATCAAAGGTCAAAGAACGTTGCTCAAGTAAATAAAGGCATAAAAGGTGAACCTAGTCTCTCGGACTAGTGATGATTTCAAGTGGGTGGAGGCCCCGGGGCGGACGGGCTGGAGCCGGAGCTGGAGTCACTTTTTATTCTTGAAGCCAAATGACACGGAAGAGAAGATGAAGCCTTGAAACGATGATGAAATAAGATGTTAAATGATAAGTTAAAATATGAAGATTTATACTTAAATACTTAATACTTTTTCGGGATAATAAATATAAATACTAATTTAAAAAAAAGTGTTTTTTTTACTATTTAATTGTGAGTTAATATTTTTATGAAAAGGAAATGTATCTCTCGTGGTCCAGGGTCAAACTTGTAGAGCTGCGAGAAGTTGTGTCTCGAATCGCACACTTCTGCACTTACAATTAATATTTTGAGTGCGTCCCAATTAGCAGTGTGTGAAAATGTAGTGCGCAATGAGCACTCAATTGGCCAGAAAATCGAGTGTGGATCGATGGACACTTTCCACCCTTAACGTCCTCCATCTTAGTGACGTAGATGAAGCTAAACTGAAGCTACGTCACTGATGATAACACTAATTTTTACCTCAAAACAACAATAATAACACAATGAATCACAACTTAATAAGTTGTTTCAATTGGTGAAAAGTGTTGGAGATAGAGTTTCAACGTCTGGTTACAATCAGTGTTAAATAGTAGTAGAAGAAGAAGCTGTCGAGTCATTTCCTGTGTGTAGCAGCAGAGTTTGATTTGAGACAGAACTACTGTTGAAATTTGAGCACTGCGCTAGTAAATCTACTTTCTTACAGTGTACTGTAAAGTAGTGCACTTAGAGAAATGTACGATTTGAAGACACAGCACCGGCCTCTGGACAGTGACTGCTGCCCCCGCAACCTGACTCCAGGTTAAACGAAGATAATTCCCGGATTATGATGGTTCACTGGCTTCTTCAGTCAATATTTATTATCATCTACATAAAGATTCTCTTCGAAGCTTTGAGACTCTTTTATTTACGTTCCTCTGCTTGTCCTGAACCTTTCGGTCATGAGTCAATGAATCAGAGTCATGTGACCACACACAGGTGTGGGAATTTAGTTTCCCTGCGACATGTGTGTCAGAGATACACAGTCCACACGACGGTGACAAAAACATCCGAGGATCGTCTTCTCGAGGCCGATGACGCCACAGGCTCCTGAAACTGCTCGGGCTTCTGGCCGGACCGGTCCGCCTGGTTCCGACGCCCCAGATGAACACACACACACCGTTTGTTCTTAATAACTGCTGTGAGCCGACGACTACACAATATAAGTTGTGTTGTTGTGCTGCTGAGCAAATTCCTACGTTTTTTTCCTGCCAGGACACGACCACAGCGATGCTGTTGCTCAACAGATCCGTGGGTCACAAATGCAACACTAAAATCTGTGTTTAAGTATGATTTTAATGTTTAAACACGATTTCTAATGGTAAATATTTTATTTTTGACTACATTTCAAGAGTTAATTATCTTGGGATCTTGTTCATAAGTGAGGGAAGGATACAAATGGCAGG
Organism: Callionymus lyra; assembly: GCF_982586985.1. Taxonomy (NCBI): domain Eukaryota; kingdom Metazoa; phylum Chordata; class Actinopteri; order Syngnathiformes; family Callionymidae; genus Callionymus; species Callionymus lyra. Next base: position 8,899,041 of record NC_141828.1, read on the forward strand.
ACTTAACTAGTTAAAATCCAAAATAAAAAGACAAAATATAGTTTTGGGACAATCTTTAAATGAAAAGATAAAACTGACAAATAAAATTGATTTAAAATCTTGTGCAAAACATGTTAAAATAAAGTGTGTCCCAACATGGAGTAAAAAATAACATACCATGGACATCAAGGTAAAAATAAGTTAAAACAAGTTAACATTGAGAAATCTTAACCCATATAAATGCATCTTAAACAGTAGAGTCCAGGGTTAAGCTCCTTTATTTCAAATATACATGCACAGTAAAATTCCAAAGCTCTTCCATCAGCGACCACACCCATTCAGGTTCTCATGTAAACAAGCTTATTTTACCTGCTCTTCAGGTTAAAGCCGAAATCCCACAATAAAATTGTTTTTAAAAAATCTCGACTCAAAAGTGAATTTTTACAAACTTTTTATTAAAAACGTCCACGGCAACAAAACACATCGGTAAAGTATGAAACTGTACAGTGTACACGAGTTAAAATCAACCAACATTTAAAATGTGCCAGAGCACGGTTCTTTATGGCGCGGATCGGGGGGGGGGGGCGGTGGTGGCGGGAGACGATTTATAAATAAAATGGCCGCCCGGGAGTGGTGGTAGCCAATGGTGGTAGCCAATGGTGGTGGCGGCGGCGATTGTTCCACGTCTGGATTCCTCAAGTAAAAATGGCAAACACCCACAACAACTATGTTCATCTGAGATAGTTAAAGATCCAACTCCCTTTACATGGGATCCATCTCTCTTTGCTGTGAAGGAAAAGCAGACGTTAGGGGGCGCTCTGACCGTCAGACAGGAAGTTCTGAGACACTCACCTGAGCTTTGTTGTATCTCTGCTTTTGGCGTCGCTGCAGGAAGAACTGAGGATGAAAAAAGAAAAGAATAACGGTCAACACCAGAGAGATTTTACTTTTATTTTGGCGGGGTGGGAGATTGAGGGACTCACCAGCGCCAGCAGACCGGCCACGACCGCCAGGATCACCACCACAATGACCGCGATCACGCCGCCCGTCAGGTTCTTCATGCTGAAGGTGGGCGCCTCCTCGTCCACGTAGTAGACCACGATGTTCTCCATCTCCAGCTTCTGCGTGTCCACCATGGGCTCAAACTTGGCCGGGTCGGTGAACAAGGGCGACGCCTTCACCTGCGAAAAAGGAACCGAGTCGTCAGCGAATCGTAAATTCAAATCGCCACGAAGAAGAAATAGTAAAACGCAGACTTACGTCTTTCTCCATGTAGTACGCCATGTTGGCCAGGTTGGTCTTTTTCTCGCCCTTCTCTTTCTTCACGTCCACGACGATGGTGCGGGAGTCGGGGTCGTACTGTGGAACCACAAGAGTTCAGTGATCGGAACTTCCACAGCCCAGATTACAATTTAAAATATTACTTCATGATATTTTAGATGGACCATGGGAGATCACATTTGAGTTCCTCGTTGTCCAAGTGTCTACATTATTCAACTGGTAGATTCGTTCATTTTAAAAAAGTAATTCAAAACCTAGCCTTATGGCTAAAGAGATCATAGTCTTGTATCTTGAGTTTTCAAAGATATGTTGGTTGCATAAGATTGATATATTCATGTAGCCGCTTTTGGGATAAGAAATTATGAGCTAGTAATACAAGATAAGATTCCAGTAAACAAGAATCCATCCGTCTCTTAAGTTTCAGACGAGTACTTCTTGAATAAAATGACCAAATAAGTCGTCTCTCAACACCTACCTCGATCTTGTCAACCATATCCTTGTTGAAGTTCAGGTAACGCTTGTTCACGGCGTCAGCGATGGCGCTGGAAGTGAAAAAAACAAAACAAAATAGTCATGAAAAAGTCTTGAAAAAACCTGAAAAAGGTGCAGACGAGCTCCAAACACTTACGTCTTCAGCTTCTTCTCGTCGACCGGTTTGGTCACGGGTTTGTGTTTCATCTGCAGACGGACCCAGCTGTGGAATAAAAAGAAGGTGAAGTTGGCGGTAAGGGGGACGGGGTCCAGGTCTTGAGAAAAAAAAAAAAAAAAGGTGTGTTGTACTCACTAGGTCTCCACCAGCTTCTCGCACTTCAGGTTCTTGTCTCCCTTGTCAGTGCGTCGGACTCCGGCGCTGTTGACGCACCAGCACTCCTCGGTGTTGTTGCACTGCTTGGCCTTGAACTTGCCGTCGGCCTCGCAGTCCGGGTCGTAGATGCCGTCGTTGTCCACGAAGGCCGCCTCCACGGGCTTCCCGCCGGTCCTGGTGTCCTGGCCCTTCGACTTCCTGTACATCTCCGCCTTCATCAGGAAGCACTTGGGGACAACTGAGGGCGTGAGAAGGTCAGAGGTCGTTTTTAAAAGAGTAAAAGATTAATAAAAAAAATAAATCCAATGCATACGTTTGGTGCATTCCAGGTTCTGCTTGACATTGTTGCCCACCATGAGGTGACATTTACAGGGGGTTCCGTCACAAGTGGCCCATTTCATGGACGCACAGGTACCTGAAGGGGAAAATAAATCATGAAACAAAGTCATTCAAAGTTTTTTAAAAACTAAAAAAAACTAAAAAAAAATCGTTTGTTTCTCGTTTGCGAGTCTACAGGTAGAGACATGGGCGTTGGTTTCTCCAAACAGAGACGTCCCACAGGAGCGGGTCTAAACCACCCCACCCCCAACCTTCATCGAAACCAGCTGCGTTTAACGTAGAAATGCTCATTTTAGGGACATTAAAAAAGGCAGAAAAAGTCCTAAAACATTTTCGAAATCATCACCAATGCAGGTGTTTAATACAAATATTAACTACATTTAAAATTTCCAAAAAAAACCCCCAAAAACAACTTGAATGCTCGTCATAAAAATCGACTTTAAAATCCACTTACATTGAGCTGATGCTCCCGCCACGAAGGCGGCGAGCACGAGCAGAATCCACGTCTTCATATTATTTTTCTTATTAAAATCTCTTTCAGCCTCTACCAGGATCCGTGTGTCGTCCTCAGAGGTCGCGGGTCGAGTGCAAGCCTACAATGGTTCCGTCTGTTCCGCAGGTGTGTCCTGGTCAAACCTGTTCTAGGAGGGGAGCTCCGCGGGGACGCGCACAGGTAGATGCGCGGCAAGTCACGAGCACGAGCAACGACGACGAGAGAGTGGGGCTTGGTTTCCTGTTCGTGTGGAATATTCCGCGGATCTGATGCTGTGACCGCGGAGGTGAACTTCATTTATAAGTTTGTAGTTACCTGACGTCACTTGCGTGAATTGAGAAGGGGGCGGGGCTTCGAGGCGCGCTAACCATTCCCGGTATGACCATATTTGGATTCGTTCTGTAACCAAACCTGAACGGAGGCTCATGTTTCAAGATTATTTTAATAGATAAAATAATAAAAATAATAACGGATTAAATTCTACAGCATGAAAGAAGAAATCTGTGAGGTCGATGAATTACTGCGCATGTTCACTCATAGTAAAAACACCTTGAAATAATAGTCATAAATATTATTTTTTAAAAACATGACGATCCGATACAAAATATAAAATCAAGAAGGTAATAATTGTCTCTTATTACATTTTAAAAGATATGTAAACGCTCTCCTGTCATTATTTTTAAGGGTAAAACTGCACGGAGTTTTGATGACGTCATGTTGGAATATGTCAGACAGAAACTCGATGTCGTTGAAGTTCCAGTGTTGACATGAGTCACTTAACTTATTGATGAGTCACTGCTTCTGACTCTGAAACTCAAGGGTTTCACATGTAAACAAGTTTTGTGGAACTGGTTTGAATAATTATATTTTTATGTTTTTGTTGATGTTTTTCTTATGGATTTATAAGTGAAAAATCGAAAATAGTGATTAATGAATATATATAAACACTGATTCCTGATCACTTTAGAGAAAAAAAAAGTGAAACTAACACGTTAACATATGACACAGTTTCATAAACAAAAAATAACCTTTTTTTCAAAATGTCTCACAACAATTCAAACTATGTTGCACAACAATGTTTTCAGGTTTGAAACTATTTCAAGGGACGGACCCTGAAAAAATTCCCAAATGATAGGAAAATAACCTAGAAAAATGAAAAAACATAAATTGTTATTATGATTTTGAATAATAAAACCAGTATGTATTGCATTTAAACATAAATAATAAAAGAATACAACATGTAAATACAACATATAGACATTTAATACGTATATACATGTTTTCTTTTATTTTCTTTGAAACAATTTTGAGAAATAAACACTTTATAACATTAATAAAATAAAACATTATTCCAATATTAAATTCGCTGTTATAAACATTTCTACGTAATCCATTTTTTTTTCATCTTAGAGGCAGGTTTTTTTGTTCTATTTGGACCCTCTTGTTCCCCCAGAAAAGGGTCTTGGACTTGAGGAGGAAGCACAGAATTTAAGCAACAGATGACCCAACATTGACGTGTCTTCATGTCCTGTTTACGCTGAGCTGCGACTCACGGAAACACAAAAACACTTGTTGGCAATAACACTTGTGTCACAATAATTCAATTAAAAGTGTCATCTCAAATATTCCAGAGATCCAATGGTGATTTGGCAATTTATGTATTAATTCATCTGAGCCACTGACAGCTTTGAGGCCCATTTCTAGCAAACTAAATGTGTTTTTAAGCAATTAATGGGTGAAAAACAAGACAAAACTTTATGAAAACATTTATTAGAAAATAAAAATCACATTGTTGTTAAAGAAAAGGTGTGTAACCGTCATTAGGTTGTTGATTTGTATGCTTAATTGGAATGTTATTAATAAAATAAATGGGTTAAATAACGGGAAACGTTTATGATTCAAAATGAATTCAACTATTGGCGACAACAGCACCCAGAGAGTGCAGACCTCTGCCATGCTGCTTCTTTACACTTTGATTTTCTTACCAAATATTTTCTCTAAATGTGTGGTATGTATGTTATTCAGTATCTTCATAATCCTTCATCCATGGGACAACAAGTGGCAACGCAGTTCCCTAACTTGTTCCCTCAGCAAACCCAGTAGGAGTGATGAAGAAAGAGCTGCAGCTCTTTTAGCAGAGAGTAACATTTAATTAAAACATGATGTGGATGAATGTGATTCAGAAAAAAACAACACCTTATAGCTACCCCATTGTTAATATTTATTTGTAAGAAAACCTTGACCCAGAGACAATACAAGTGATACCACAAACACATTTGTTTTTTCAGGCCTTCAGGTCACCTAGACCCAGAGATAACACAAGGGATACCACAAACACATTTCTTTCTAGATCTTTCGGTCACTTTGACCCTGAGATAACACAAGGGATACCACAAACACATTTGTTTTTGGGGCCTTCGGGTCACCTTGACCCTGAGATAACACAAGGGAAACCACAAACACATTTATTTTCAGGCCTACGGGTCACCTTGACCCAGAGATAACTAGGTTTAAATCTTAAAAAAATAATTTTGTGTAAAAAAAACAAAAAACAAAAAACATTAAAACATTAAAATTGCTAAATGAAAGTTTTTCGACAAAAAGCATAAAAAAAATATTCAATTACAATTCAAGGCCAGATTTGTAAAAAATCACATTGTTTTTTTTCAGACCTTTTGACTCAATTCAAAAGTCCACATACCAGACCTTTATTTTGAAAGTCTTTGAAGAGATAAAGTGATTTCCAGGTAACATGACGGTCGCGCTTGACAGGACTAGATTGTAGATCCGGGTAAAAAATAGACTTCTAGGATCACTCACCTAGGACCTACTTTGAGTAGTACTTTCAGAGAAAACAGTTGAAGTAACTCACAAATCTTGTCAGGACATTGGGAGGAGGCCTCGGGACGGACCCACGACACTGTGGAGACTCAGAAATAATGAAATATAAAAAATAAATCATGAGGAAAGTCTGGACAACTTCATGGATGAACAAATCATCTCCGGATCTGGACCACGTTGACTTAATATTTTCAATTAATATAATAGTAATGACATTCTTTCTGAGATGTTGTGGTAACGTAAGAAGTCTTTCTATAAAAAAAACTTTCCACCGAAGAGGACAAACGGAAGCCTCCAGGGGCCGGTATTGTGTGAGCGCTGACGCTCAACAAGGGGAATATGGGTGTTCCCCTTCCCAGAGGTCTACAGTGTCAGGGCAGAGCACGGTATGGTGGAAGTGGTTCTTTAGGGGGGGGGGGTGCCCGAGACATGGGTGGACCAGAAGAGACTGGAAGAAGACAGACATTTTCAAAGTCAGAAGTGAGAGCGAGATCCTAAGGAGGGGAGCCCAGGACCACCAGGACGAGGGGAAATATGCGGTGAGTGACGTTTTTAAACGGCTGCCAAAAGAATCTCTGATGGATTTTCGATTGTCACATGTTCTGGTCGAGTTCAAAGAGGAGGTCGGTTTAACACAATGTGTTTTCGTAGATATCAATACAATGAAAAATGACACAAAATGTTGGAAAAACAAAATTTTGCTCATGTGAGGAAAGCAACTTTTTTTGTAACCCAAACAACCAAGTGATATTTTCAAAGACATGTATGAAATGAATAGCCTGACTTACCCGAGCATTATTTGTCAATGCATTTCCATTTAGGGAACACTTTCTTTTGGACTTTTAAAAATGAACAAAAATGGAGATTTTGAGCTGTAGCAAATCATGACATCACGCTAAGATGTTAGCCACGTGATGAGCATTTCGGTTGTAAATGTATATGGCCGCCTGGATTACGTCTCTCACTGTCTATCTGGAACGATCCACCGCTCACACAATAGGGGCCACGTCGCCATGAGGCGACTTCGACATCAATATGGACGTCAACACAATCAGAGTGGAAGATGGACCCGCTCACCAGAAGATATTCTATTACTTAAGTAACCTTTTTTATGGTTTAGAACTCAAAGTATTCGTAGTCAAGAATGGAAAAATGTTTATTTTTACCAGGCATTTTTACCAGCAGAAATTCTATTCACAGTCGGTGGGACAGATACAAAATGATTGTGTCAAATGTGTGTTTGATTGTTACTATTATTGTTTTCCTGATGTCGTTGCAGGTTCCCGCTCCTCTGGTTGGGGACTCTGTTTGCAGTGGTGAACTACTGCAGTGCAGGTAAGACCTCATGTTCCTGAGAGAATCTTGACTCACATTTATATCACACTTTAAAATACTGTATTGCTATTGTTAAACATGGTCAAACGTATGATTTCTGGATGCTTGAGTTGCCTAGGACATCTTAAATACTCATACCAAGTGGTGGTTATTACTGCCGTTAAGGTATCCAAGAGGTTGAAAAGCGAGTCACCTGGACTGTGTAGACTGAGCAGGATGTAAACTGACCTCCTAACAGCAGCTTATTTGGAACAGAAGAAGTTCCTCTTCCACTTTTCAACCTTTACGTTTACCATGACCTGGATGAATGAGAACCTTCACGGACACACCGTTAAGGTTGTTTTGTCATTTTTAGCATCAGTGCCATCTGGATCCATGACTCTTTTGAGGGATATGCCAAATCGCACATTGAAAATGTTTCTAAAATTGATTAGTGCACCGTCAAATGTTTAAAGGGCACCTAATGTGTTGATTTAAGTGTGTCTTAAGTTGTTCTAGGACCTCTATTATACTCATCAGTATTTTTCTTTCTGCACAAAACTGTCATTTAATAAATATATTTACATTAGAAAATACGCTTAAGCCCCGCCCACTTAAAATGCCCCATTTTGGCTTACAAGAAATCTCGTCCAAGCAACCACGCCCACTCTGCTCTGATTGGTCACAAAAACACGAGTTAGATTTAAGGACTCACGTAAATTTCAAACTCACCCCTAAAACTCCCGTTTTATACATTAAAAAGGAATAATAAAAATAAGGTTTGCTGCTTAATGTACACATTACAAAAACACCTAAAGGCAGAAGTAACTCTCACCATGTTTACATAAATATTTATTTACTTATGTAGGTACTTAACTGATTTAGGGCTTCTAGGGGAGGACACCTGCACCAGGGTGACGTTAGAATGTATCATTTAAACCGTGATCTCGTTTGGCGAGATTTCAGACGAGAACTTTATTAAGTAATAACTTTAAAATGGATCAACGTCATGATGAATGAACTACTGCATGTTGAAGAGGACGACTTCAACATTTACAACGTAAATAAGTCAGGAAGGTTGGGTTTTTTCACATTAAGTGCCCTTTAAGAATGACTTAAGAAGTTTTGTCTTTTGTCCGTCAGTTGCTGACCGGAAGGACTGCGAGGCGGCCGGAAGCAAGTGTGACCCGGAAGCCGAGTGTCTCAAAGCCCAGAGCAACTTCACCTGTGTGTGTGGGATGGGTTACCAGGGCGACGGCCTGTACTGCAGCGACATCGACGAGTGCCTCAGTGGTCTGCACAGTTGCCACACGAGGGCGCGCTGCAACAACACGCTGGGCAGCTACAGTTGCTTCTGTCTCGGCGGGTTCACTGGCAACGGCCACATCTGCCAGGATGTCGACGAGTGCAAAACAGAAAACGGAGGCTGTCACCCGAGCGCTCTCTGTAAAAACGTGGAGGGTGGACGGAACTGTAAATGTAAAGTCGGATACATGGGAAATGGCTTCGAGTGTACTGACATAAACGAATGTGCCAATCAAAGAACTTGTCACTGGAACGCCACTTGTACCAACAACCCTGGATCTTACGTTTGCACCTGCAACGCTGGATATAAGGGGAACGGGAACTACCTGTGTTTGGACGTAGACGAGTGTTCAGAGACCCCCCGCATATGCTCCTCCTCACTGGGCCACAAAGGCTGTAAGAACCTCCCGGGAACCTACCGATGCACGTGCCAAACTGGCTTCGTGAGCAACGGACAAAACTGCGTGGACATCAACGAGTGCACGAGGAACATCTGCAGCCTGTACGCAGACTGTACAAACAATATGGGTTCCTACTGGTGCACCTGCCAGAGTGGGTTCTCAGGAAACGGTCTGACTTGCGCCGACATCAATGAATGCACCGTGGGCAACTCGTGTGACCCTAATGCCATCTGCATCAACCGACTGGGTGGTTACGAGTGCTCCTGTTTCCAGGGCTACGTAGGAGACGGCCGGGTGTGCAGGGATATAGACGAGTGCTTATCGCAGACCATCTGCCCCTCCACGACCACCTGCGTCAACACCGGCGGTTCGTTTTACTGCGACTGCGGCGACGGCTACATCTTCAACAACTCCAAGTGCCAGGACCTGGACGAGTGCGCCGCCGACATCTGCAGCCCCTTCGCCAACTGTGAGAACACTCCGGGGGAATTCTTTTGTCAGTGCGCCACCGGCTTCAGCGGGGACGGCTTCTCCTGCGAGGACGTCGATGAATGTTCTTTGACTCAACAGTGTCACTCCAACGCCGTGTGCCTCAACCTACCGGGCACCTTCAACTGCACTTGTATCGTGGGTTATTCCGGGGATGGGTTCCTCCAGTGCAACGACATAAATGAATGCCAGGTGGATAATGGAGGCTGTAGAAACAGGGCGGAGTGTATCAACAACCAGGGTTCTTTCTCGTGCGTCTGCGAGTCCGGTTTCTTGTTGGTTAACCGGACTTACTGCCGGGATATCGACGAATGTGAGACCTTAGACAATCCATGTGGGGTGAACGAAAAATGCAAGAACATCGACGGGTTCTACGAGTGCCCTTGCCAGGTGGGATTCTACCGCCCCGGTTCCAACATGGGATGCATCGATATCAACGAGTGCAACAATGATCCGTGTCACGTGAACGCCACTTGCCTCAACACCATCGGCGCACACACTTGCACGTGCATTGGAGGTTTCGCGGGCAACGGCAGCACGTGTGCGGACATAGACGAGTGTCTCCTGAAGGATATTTGCAACTCAAACGCTCTTTGCGCCAACGTGGTCGGGGGCTACCACTGCTCGTGTCAGCTGGGTTTCAGCGGCGACGGCTTCTCCTGCCAGGACGTGGACGAATGTTCCCTCTTCCCCGACTCCATCTGTCCCGGTTTCTCCGAGTGCGTCAACTCTCCGGGTGCTCACGTCTGCTCGTGCCTTAACGGCACCGTCGCCCTGAACGACTCGTGTGCGTCGCCGTCGCCGCTGTGTGATCCGTCGTGTCATTTCAACGGCCTGTGTCACCCCTCGCCCGCCGGACACCAGTGTGTGTGCGACCTGGGCTACTTCGGCGATGGACTCACCTGCTCGGACATCGACGAGTGTCGGAAGGAGGATATCTGTACACAGAATGACACGGAATGTCTGAACGTCCCTGGATCGTTTACCTGTGCGTGCAGGCAAGGATATTCACTCAATGGAACACAATGTGAAGGTAAAAAAAGTGTATTTTAAATAATTGAGAGTTGCAAATAGCTATATTGAAAAGTTCTTTGTTTGAAATTACTTGGTTTTTCTTATTTATATGCCATTTTTTGGGCTTTTTTAAGCATAAGTTTAGGATTTCTTGCACTGTGAAAATGTTTGACCTTTTAATGACAACAATTCTTTGTATGTGTCCTGGGTTTATACCAGTGGTGGGCCGTGCATTTCACACATAGGCCTTCATTGACGCAGGTTTGAATGAATCCACCTCTCAATAACTACTCTAAGGTTCTTTATAAACCACAGGGATCTGACCGTGTACTGTTATAGGTCAATAAGACGTTTAGATCATCATCAAATGAACACAACATCAGTGCATTATATCAAAATATCACTCGGACTTCAGTCTGTGTGGTTTCCATGGCAACGACACACACGTGTCTTAAAAAAATAAATGTATTTTATGATTATGTTTAGTCCAGCAGAGAAGGTCTTGCTGGCCCTGACGGCCCGCCACTGGTTTATACTATGACTTTAATGCTGGATCTGACTTTCATGATGATGTCGCTTCGGTGATAGAAAACGGTTCCTTTTTACTTCTACTTTGCTTCCCATTTAATTTTCACGAGCTGTGTAACAAAATAACCATTTATTGTATTTCCATTTCTGCTACAAGAACGGTAGTTGACATTGTTACCCAACTATGGCTGTTGGCATGTGGTTTATCAAAGAAAAAAATATTTTAACATGTTGACAAAGAAATGTAAGGAAATTAATTCAACGTATTAAAGAAGTCAATGAAAATTAATTTAATGTATAAGTAAAATAAAATAAAAAATGAGTTCAGTGTGTACAAAATTAAAATTAAAATTGATTTAACATATATTTTTTTTAAATAAAAATTAATTCAGTGTATAAAAAATGAAATGAAAAAAAATGTATAAAAAATGAAATGAAAATAAATAAAATGTATAAAATTTTTTATTAAATAACTTAAATATATACAAAATGAAATGAAAAAGAAATGTAATGTATTAAAAAATTGAATAAAAATAAATTCAATGTATAAAAAATGTAAAGAAAATTCATTCAATGCATAAAACAATTCAATATAAAATGTTTAAAAATTCAGTGTTATAAATTCATATTCAAAGTCTGATTTACTTCCATACTTCACTTCACTCGTAAATAAACATATTTAAATGATCTTCAAACACAAACAAAAGCATATTAAGATATAATAATTCACACTTCTCCAATACTTCATCTGGTTTTGTGTTCTTGCCCAAGTTCAAATTTGACTAATGCGTTCAAAGACAAATCTTTCAAACATCTTTTTGTTACTCTGTGTTTTTCATAGACGTAAATGAATGCGAGTCAGCCAAACATGACTGCAGTGAATTCGCCAAGTGCATCAACGAGGACGGAGGTCATTCCTGCTTCTGTCTCAGCGGCTTCACTGGTGATGGAAAGACCTGCTCTGGTAGGTGTTTCTTCACCGTGAATCTCTTCAAACTTGACTGTCTTGTGAGCTTTTCTTTAGCTTCGTTCAGGGCTGTTTCCTTGACACTGTCCCATTTTGGATGAATTATAGACATTGATGAATGCGAAGTCCAAAACGGTGGGTGCCATCAAGCCGCCGGCTGCACGAACACGCCTGGATCGTTCGGCTGTGCCTGTCCTCGGGGCGCGGAGGGAAATGGTTTTCAGTGTCGAGATGTTGACGAGTGTGTGGAGAACTCAACAATACCTCACAACTGCAGCGATCAAGCTGCATGCTACAACACCGATGGGTCCTACCTGTGCACGTGCCTGGGAGGATATCGAGGCGACGGCTTGGACTGTGAAGATATAGACGAATGTTTGGCGGATTCAACCTGTGACAGAAACATGACATGCAGCAACACCCTTGGATCCTACAGCTGCTCATGTGTCGTGGGCCTCGAGTATGACCTGGGCACATGTGTGAGTCAAGCCAACTGCGTCAGCAATGATTCTGGCTGCCATCCTTTGGCCGATTGTGTCGCGCACAACGGCTCCTTCTACTGCCAGTGCAGGAAAGGATACCAAGGCAGTGGCAGAGACTGCCAGGATGAGGATGAATGTAGCCATTTAAACGCCTGTCCCTCCTTTTCTCATTGCCTCAACACAAATGGCTCCTACCTGTGCGACTGCTTTCAAGGATTCTCGGACAACGGGACGCACTGTGAGGATTTGAACGAATGCTCGACGGGAAACTTTACCTGTCCTGACAACAGCACTTGCACCAATGTAGAGGGGGGCTACAACTGCACCTGTGACACTGGCTTCTCAGGAAATGATGAGCTTTGTTTGGATATAGACGAGTGCTCTCTCGATCTTGTCCGGTGTCCAAATTCCTCTAACTGCCTAAACACGATAGGGTCTTACTTCTGCGAATGCTGGGAAGGATACCAAAGCAACGGTACAGACTGTGAGGATACAGACGAATGTCTGGTGAATTCAACCTGTCCTCAGTACAGCACATGTCTGAATGTCATCGCTAGCTACCAGTGTCATTGTGATCCAGGGTATTCCATGGAGCAGGGGTTTTGTACGGATGTCGATGAATGCAACAGCACCAAGAATCTTTGCATCAACGGAACATGCGTTAACTCTTTCGGATCGTATTACTGCGATTGCATCAGAGGATTTTGGAGTAACGGTACAGAGTGTCTGGATATTGATGAATGCTCTGATCTCTGGAATACTTCGGTCTGTCAACCAGACTCGACTTGTATCAATGCCGTAGGGTCTTACCGATGTCCTTGTAATGCTGGCTTTGTTCTGAACGGAACTAGGTGTCAGGATATTGACGAGTGCCAAGAAATGAACCTATGCCCTGAGAACTCTTTCTGTGAAAACACCGAGGGCTCCTTTCAGTGCAATTGTTTTCTAGGATTCGCACCTACTCAAGGGGCCTGTGAAGATATAAACGAATGTGAGTTCAACACCACCTGCCGTTTCGACCAAGTGTGCACCAACCATCCAGGACGATACAACTGCTCCTGTGTGGAGGGTTACCATGAGCAGAACCAAACATGTGTTGATACGAACGAATGTGAAAATTCCCCCTGTCACGTGCTGGCGAGGTGTTGGAACTCCCCTGCCTCCTACTTCTGTCAGTGCCCACTGGGCTTTGCTGGTGACGGCCTGATGTGTGAAGATGTGGACGAGTGTACCGCTCTGACCAAACCGTGTCATTCCTTAGCACACTGCCACAACACCCCAGGTTCCTTCTTGTGTGTGTGTAACCCCGGCTATATGAGCATAGGATCTCTGTGCACGGACTTTGACGAGTGCCAACAGAGGAACGGACCCTGCCATCCTGCCGCCACCTGTTCCAACGACGCAGGAGGTTTTAAATGCCTCTGCAGTCAAGGCTGGATACCGACGTCGGACAATGGTCGAGGAGAATACGGGTGCATCGACTTCGATGAGTGTTTGATACCTGGTGTATGTCCCGGACAAATGGCTTGTTCCAACCTACCTGGATCTTACACCTGCCCCTGTCCAAAGAGTAACCCCTTGTGCAAAAGAATCATTGAAGAGGGTTTGCTATGCTTTTACTTCATATCCCTATCATATAGATAGCAACGGTTTACGGCAGTCACAGCTATGAAAAAATGATTTTCTGATGTAAGTGATAACGGGACGAAGACGTATTTCGCTTGACATAAGGATCTCTTGCGTAGTGGATACATCATTTGCGAAAGTCCAATATTTATGACAATAGACTAAAAGTACTTTTGATTGTACTGAAGAAACAAAGCCTTATAGTTGATAAACCATATTTAGATTCATTTATAGGTTGAAGTTATCTGGGCCATTTTTTTTAGATTTCAGGGGTAAATGTCAAAGTAAAACTATGGTATGTACAGTATATATTTTATTTACAATTACAGAAAATTGGAGCTTTAAATTAAGAACAATCAATATGTTTATAAAATACAGTTACACAATTGTCTAGCCCTGCTATGGAACAGAACTGGACACACTGTTCAAATATCAGTTATGCTAAGCTTAGCTGATAACAATCTCAACATTGCTTAAAAAAATGGTTAAAAAATAACTTAAGAATACTTGAGAAGTTTTTCAATAATTTGAATTTCTCTTAGATAATTTCTTAGATCCTTTGAGTAATTTGTTAATGCAAGGAATAGCAGCAAGCTAGTTAGCATGCATGCTGGAATAATCTTTGTCAAAGAGTAATATTATATTTAAATATATTTTTAACATACTTAAAAGTTCCCTCAGTCTTTAATTGTAACCTCTCTTCAAACAGAGAGCACCTTGTTCCCATTCGGAGGCGAGGTCGGCGACGAAGAGCTAAAGCTGGACGCAGCAGATGGATACTCTCCGTACATCCGACCACAAATTGGCTTTCCTTTCATGGGATTGCTGTACCACAGAATATACGTGAGTACATTTATTTAATTAAGGTTTATATGTGAAAAGGAAATCCACCATTTGAGTTAGTAATGTATCTGTGCGTGCCAGAATTAAACAGCAGTTTAGGGACAAAGAGGACAAACTCTTTTAATAACTTCTTCTTTTTACTTTTTGACTCCCGCCAAGTTTACAGACAACGGTCTGATCGAGTTTCAGTCCTTCTCTGAGAACCAGCAGCTGCTGCGTCCAAGTCCTTTGGCCGCCGGCTTCCCCGCCGATGCCAAGCTTCTGGCCGTGTTCTGGGACGACGCTGACGCGACAAAAGGGGAAGGAAGGCTCCTCTATCAGGTTCTAGTGCCTTCGTGTGACAGCATCGTCCGGGTCTAACACGTGTTCCTCCTCCAGGAGTACCACGAGAAGCACCTGCCCGACATCTACTCCGAGATCGTGTTCAATCGCACCACCAACGATGTGAATAGATTCTTGGGGAGGTCGATTTTTAAACCTCGCTGGATCCTCAAGGTCACCTGGGACAGAGTTCTGCCCGTGTCGTACCAGGACACGAACTACTCAGAGGTCAGAGAAGTACTTTAACGAAACCTTCTTGCACAATCACTGTGTGACTTTGAAATGCCAACGACAAACTCACAGACAGAAACATATCTTTCTTTCTTTCATGGATTTTTTGAATAAATGTAATAATTTAATATATTGATTCCCGTTGTACTTATAGACCATGAAATTAATTATGTGGTCTACTACTGCACTCAAAAGAATTTCGGTAATTTCTTAACTTCGAGGAAAAGTCAAACAGTCTTTAATGACAATAGTCCAAATAAATACAAAACATATCCAGTCACGTATAATGTGTGGGTAAAAAGCAAAGATTCCAATTTTTACAATTGACATGGAAATGTTCACACGCTTTGTTCCTTTTTCTTTAGCAATTAAACGTACAGCCGCCATGACTGAGGACTAGAGGATACGGTCGACATCAGCAGCTTTAAAAAGCTGATGTTTGGACATTTCTTTGATTTCACAACAAATTACAAAGTGCTTACAACTTCTTCAGTCACGTGTACTTTAAATACTGCAACAACACAGTCACATACTCAACAATACCACAAATATATGTTACTACACTATCACAATATATCAGTCATAAACTTGTATTGCCAGTCTCTTTTTTTTGTGGTGTCAGTTCAGAATAAAATAATGAAATAAGATAACACACAAAATAAGCTGTAGAAAAACGGAACCAAGCACCAAAGCAGCCATAATCAGATTCTTGCCAATACACAGCCCTAGTATAGACTATAAATGTCAATATAATAGCTTCTCACTACCAGTAATCTTAATAAAAGGGTTCAGTTACATTTAATTTCTACAATCAAGCATATTCATTTAGTTAAGAAATCCTTTTAAGTTATTGACGCAAACATTCCAATTATTTCTCGGAAAAAAATGAATTAAAATGGGATGTTCTGACCTTATCTTGTTCCAGTTTGTGTTCATTTTCTCGATGAATCAATGGTTGTTTGTTACGGTTAAAAATATTATATTTATCGTTTACACGTGAAAGCAAAATACGTCTGTTGGACTCGAGCACCCCCTTGTGGCTGTTTAAAATGTTGCAAAGGCTTGAACCAAGAGATCAATGTCAGTGGAATGTTTAAAGTTTAAGGTTTACATAGATAGTTATTCTGAATAATGCAAAGTTGTTATTAAATAATTTAGTTGTTTTTTCTCTGCTGTAATGCGATTTCTTCAAATAAATGACAAACATGTTTTGGTTAGTTAGTTAGTTTGTTTGTTTGTTTTTTTATATATTTTTTCAATTCACATCTTATGGTTTGAAAATTGACTTGATACAAAAGACATGATCCAACTGATGACGACAAGAGATTATGCAATAAATGCTGACAAACAAATACAAAAATAAAAATAGAGGGCCATGAATACAGTTTGTGTTTGCCAGGATCTGGTCAAGAGTTTGAAAAACTGTAGTTTTGCTTCTTTCTTTTGGCTCGACTTGTTTTTGAAAATCAAATTATAAAAGTAATCTACGGTCACTGACAACTGTGCTCATCTTACACCTGGTTCTTGTCCTCGATGTAGACCAACACCTTCCAGTGTGTCCTGACCACGGACGGCGTCCACTCCTTCGCCTTCCTGCTCTACGGAGACATGAAGTGGGGCAAAGGTCAGAGACAGCACCACGACGCTCTCGTGGGCTTCACGGACGGAAAGTTCACGGAGAAGAAGGCCACGGTCCCGGCTGGCAACCTGTTCGGCCCCGGAGGACGGTACCGGCCCCAGGAGGTGAAGGGGACTCTGGGGAAGTACGGCCAACTGGTGTACGACCTGACCGGGCCGCTGGGTTCCAACATGGACGCCGGGGTCACGTGCCAATCGTGGGCCATGAAGGAACCTGACCCTTCCGTGTGGACCTCCGAGCTCATCTCGTGTCCCTGCACCCGCACCCAGGCCCTGGAGGACCCCTCCTTTATGCAGGACAGCACCTTCCCTGGTCCCAGGGTGGAGACGCTGAGGGGTCAGAGGTGGGGCGGTGCCGTGGGACACACCTTCAAGTCCATCCTCGCCAACAAACACGGCTCAGGGAAGAGGTGCGTGTACGACCCGGAGGGCCCCCTGCTGGCCGGATACAGCGAGCGCTACTTCCTGAACCAGCAGGACTATATCAGTGAGTACAACAAAGAGGACCTAGTGTGTCACAAAGTCCAACAAATGGCAGATGAATTTGATAATCACATCAATAACTAATGGTTTTAAAAGGCAGCTTCATTTGTTTTTATATTTTGACTGGACTATACTTTCAAAAGGTGAATTTCTAATTTTTATTATTATAAATATGGCGGCCTCACAATTGAAAAATGGACCGAACGAGAGTCCTACCATCCTTAACCCTTGTGTTGTCTCTGGGTGAAGGTGACCCGAAGGCCCACAACCTCCCTGGCTTCTTTAAATACATATGCAGAGGTTGAAGTTGTTCACTTTGACCCAAAGAAAACACAAGGGATACCACAAACACGTTTGTTTTCAGGCCACCGGGTCAACCTTGACCCTGAGACAACACAGGAGTTAAAAATGTATATTTTTTAAAAATGGAACCTGTTAAGAAAAGTTGTCGCTTTTTTTGAGAATGTGTTAAAAAAAACAAACATTCGACAACCTCCCTGAAATGCACTTTTTGTAAATATATTTACTTTCTATTCTTTTTCTGGAGAAAACGTTACATTGATGTCACTGAAGACCTAGTGCTAACTTGTTAGCGTCATGCTAAAGACAGTCACTAAAGGTATCATGCAATGAGTGGTTAATGTATTTAATGAGATATTTTGTCTAAGAATTAGTGATGTGTTGTTGAAGCTTCAAAAAGCAGTTTCATGTTGTTTAGAGGTCAGTAGGTGGCGCCATCAGTTTAAAAATGATGTTTCATTAGAAAAGTTGTTCAAAACAAAGGAAAATAGTGCAGAGGCGCCATCTAGTGGACTCTGAAAATAATGTCATCAGACCATCACTACTAAGAATATAAATAAAATGTTGAAAGCTTTGAAAAATGAACCTAAGATCACATGATTCCCTCAGGGGCCACATTATATACAGTGTTGTAAGAAACCATAAAGCCAAAGAAAAGAAGGGAATAATTAAAGGAGCTTTAATATAAAGCTAAAAAAATTGTAAAAAATATATATAATTAAAACTTGAGCAGTAATTCAATTGCATATTATACAATTTTATTGAATTGTATTTAAAGAATTATAATGACCATAAATAAACCAAAAAAAGCTAAGGCTGTTATTGTGTAATATTTCCTTTTGAATACGTATGATATAAAACCAGAAAATTTTCCCCCGAAAAAGGACAAACAAAAGTAAAGAGGGAAAAAGTCATTAAACAAAGATAACAATTAGTTAAACAATATTATGATAAGCCATTAGAAACATTTATAAATCATTATAGTTTTACTGTGACCACATGATGGCTGCTTGTGATGGTCCGATGAAGCTTCATGAAACAGTGTCATGTTGTTTAGAGGTCAGTAGGTGGCGCCATCAGTTTAAAAATTAAAAAATTAAAAAATGTTTCATTAGAAAAGTTGTTCAAAACAAAGTAAAATAGTGCAGAGACGCCATCTAGTGGACTCTGAAAAGAACGACACTGCTTCATGAAGCTTCATCACTACACAGTAAAAGCTGCTAAAGCTTTTTAATTTCTTTCTTTGGTTTTCAACTTGCTTGACCTCCTCAGATAAAGACCTGCTGCCGTTCCAGTGGTGCTGCATGGACTCGCCTCTGTGCCATCAGTACCTCAGCAAGAGGCCCCTGGACCGCTGTAAAGGCTACAGCTGGACGACCCCCGGACAACACACCCCCGCCGAGAAAGGCACCCAGGGAGTCGGTGAGAGACTCGGCTCGCGCCGTCACGTCGACTTCCTATAACTCACTTTCCTCCTCCGGCAGCCATGGTGTACGGCAGCCTCCACTTCATCACCTTCGACGGCAGCGAGTACACCTTCAAGGCTCTGGGAGAGTTTGTGATGGTGCGTCTCTCCTCCTCCAGCGGATCTAATATCTTCACCCTGCAAGGACAGACTGAGAGGCAGCACTCAGACGCAGAGGGGATCAGCAGCGTCCCAGTGGTGGCGCGCTTGGCTGGCTTCTACCAGAGCATCGGCAAGGTCAGTGTGTGTGTGTGTGTGTGTGTGTGTGTGAGGAGGACGTGCGAGCATCAAGGAGTGAGTGTGTGTTCTCTCGACAGTTCTTCCTGTTCTCACAGCAACACATTTTCTCCTCTGCTTAAAGCATCATCGACCTCTGTTGTGAGGAGGCCCGGACGCCAACATCTGCCTCCTGAAATAGATGTTTTC
This sequence comes from Callionymus lyra, assembly GCF_982586985.1. NCBI lineage: Eukaryota > Metazoa > Chordata > Actinopteri > Syngnathiformes > Callionymidae > Callionymus > Callionymus lyra. The sequence continues at coordinate 8,918,612 of NC_141828.1, forward strand.
GGCTTTTTTCAAAATTCCCTTTGAATAAAAATGGGCTTGTAGTCATTTGAGAATTGGCAAATGTAACAACACAAACCTCATTAAAACCCTGTTAAGAAGGTGGTTTAGATGATTTTAATTAGTATTTAAGTATTCTAAGGACAACTAATGTCAAAGAACGTTTCAAATGTTGACGTCTTCCTTCTCCAAGATGCAGTAAGTCCCTCATCATGGCCATGTTTCCATGTTACGTGGCTCTTCGTCTAAAATCTGGGCGAAGGAGAGGTTACGAGAGTGGAGTCCATTATGATGTAATGACGACTTCACTCCTCCTCCAGCCAGCTGTAATCACCCCTGCTTTGTTTATACAACGAGTCCCTTGGAGACTTCCGGGATTGATAAAAGGCAGTGATAAAAATTGATGTTTGACCAATCACAACGTGTGTGTGGTTATGGTAAACAAGATTTCATCTCCCGAAAATAAAGTGTTTTCAGTGGGCGGGGCTTAAGATAATTTTCTAATGTCAATATTTAAGTGAAAAGAGAGTTTTGTACAAAAAGACACTGATGATACAATAGAGTCCAACATCTATTTAAGACTCACTTAAATCAACACATTAGTGTAACTTTAAGTATTTATCGGGATTACTTGGGAAGAAAATCCTAAATCTGATCTTCTGTAACTAATTCTTAATCTCAGATTGAATGGCGCTGTGCAGACACAGAAGACGGGCTGAAGGTCTTCGTGGACGACACTGAGGTCCCGATCACGATAGGTAACGGTAGCTTCCGTCTGATCGGCTCGTCGTACGTGGATTGAACCCCAGTGTCTCCAGGCCTGGTGCACCGAGGCGACCGTGACTTCGCGGTGCGCTGCACCTCCGTCAACCGCTGTGCGGCGGTCTACCGTGGCGGGCTCTACGTGGTGGTCTGGAGGGTGGAGGGCTACCGGCAGCTGGCGTCCATCGTGGAGGTCCCTCAGACTTTCTACAACCGGACCGTGGGCCTCATGGGTCTGTGGAGTTCGAACCGCTCGGATGATTTCCTCATGTCGGACGGACGACCTCTGACCTCTAGTGACCTCAACCCCCCTCCCGAGAGCAACCTGCACGACTTCGGCCTCTCCTGTGAGTGGATGTGGTCTCAAGACTTCAGTCCCTTCTGATCTGATAGAGTGTGTGTTCAGGGGCGGTTCCTCTTCCAGAGAGCCTGTTGCACTCACCGCCCCCCCTGGTGCCTCTGGACCCCATGACCTCCGAAGACCTGCTCAGGAGCATCAGTCCTTCGACGTTAGAGGAGCTGAGAAGAACCTGCAGAGGCGTCATGCAGTGCGTCCTCGACTCGGCGGCGACCGGGGACTCGGACCTGGGTCTGAAGACCTTAGAGGCCAAGAAACGGTTCCAGGACTTGGCCAAGATCTACGGTGAGCCTGAATGAATGAAAGACGTTCAGCGAAGATGAAGGAAGTCCTTGATTCAAGTCTTTTAGGACTTTTTGTTGGTTTTGTTAAAAGAAAAGAGAAGTACAAACGTGTTAAAAACAGGGTTAAAAAAGGTAAAAATAAATATAGTGGGACTTTGTAGTATTACTCGGCGAGGCGTATTACTGTGAAGCCTTGCTGATAAATACTAAGTTGACAAATGGAGTAATGCTACAGTGACTCACGGAGTAATACTACGGTGACTAGCAGTGTAATTCAACAGGGACTTGTGGAGTAATACTACGGTGACTAGCAGAATAATATTTCAGTGACTTGTTGAGTGATACTGTGGTGACTCGCGAAGTAATACTACAGTGACTCGCTGAGTAATACTATGGTAACTTGTTGAGTAATACTATGGTGACTCGCTGAGTAATACTACAGTGAATTATGGAGTAATACTATCGTGACTCATGAAGTAATACTACAGTGACTCGCTGAGTAATACTACAGTGACTCGCTGAGTAATACCACAGTGAATTATGGAGTAATACTATCGTGACTCATGGAGTAATACTACAGTGACTCGCTGAGTAATACTACAGTGACTTGCTGAGTAATACTACAGTGAATTATGGAGTAATACTATCGTGACTCATGGAGTAGTGACTTGTTGAGTCATTCGACAGTGACTCGCGGAGTAATAATACAGTCACCCAAGAAATAATACTACACTGACTAGCCGCACTGACTTGCAGAGCCGATTGTAATTTACCAACAGATTTTTCAGTGTCATGTACACCATAAAATGGTTCATGGTCAGCACTGACAATTTTGAAGGATTAGGTTAAGAGTGCATTTTAGTCAGAAAATGTTATTGAAGTTATGTAATTTATATGTTATGTTAGCTATAATTTAGTAACTATTTGAAGTTGTTCATCAAGATTAAAGATATTTCTCTGATAACTACTGGAAGGGCTTTGATGTAATGGGAATAGGAGGTGTTTAAATGGAGACGGGACCCTCTAGTGGTTATATAGCCAGCTGCAAGTATCTGGTTTCACAGTGGACTTACATTTCTTTACATTTCTCTGGCTTATTTTGTGGTTTAAATGAACTCCCAAGTTTGAAGAGCAGTCTTGGAAAGTTGGTGACACCCATCAGTGGAAACTAGTTTGTTTTGTGACACCTGTACTATCAACGCTCCTCCAGGAAACATGCCTCCGATCGTGACAGAACCCACCATGATCCAGGCTAAAGTCAACTTCACCAAAGACATTAAGGTCGTTGCTCAGGACCCGAACGGAGACCCCATCACCTTTTCCTTGCCCTACCCGAGACCACCACAGACCTCCATTGGCAGAGGTGAGACAAAAACATATCCATTTTATACTCATTTGGTGTTTTAAATAGTCAAAATCAAGAATAAAATACAATACAAATAATGCTTATCTTCTCTTAAGCACTTAGACATATCTATACGTCACCATTTCAACGTTGATGTACTTTGATGACCTGGCAAATCTTCTGTGTGGGACATTTTCCAGCCGACGGTTACCTGACCTGGAGACCCCTCAGCATCCAACCAGTCCTGCTGACCATCAAAGTCAGCGACGGGAAGACCAGCTCTCTCTTCGTCCCCGTCCTGAGGGTCTGCAACTGTCTGAACGGAGGAACCTGCCAGTTCGACAGCGTCACTGAGAACCATCAGAAGGGGAAGTTTCAGGTACCGTGTGTTGATGCCCTCAACTTCGTCATGTGACGGTCTGGCCGGAGTATTTTTCAGTGTTAAAATCTGAAAATCAATTCTCATGCAAATATATCTTATCTTTCTCCATAGAAAATAAACAATAGTGAGTATTTTAATTTTAATTTAATTATTTTTTAATTTTAATCTAATACGTATTTATATTTATTATTTTTCTATTTTTTTTCTATCTTCTGTGACAGCTATAATTGCCCCACTGTTGAACAAATTAAAAAATATTTTATTATCTTTTGATTATGATTACTTTTGCATTTACAATGTTTAAAACGGAAATGTATCATGTCGATTTATTAATTCATGAGGAGTAATACTACTGTGATTTGTGGAGAAATATTACAGTGACTTGTTTAGTATTACTACAGTGACTCACAGAGTAATACTACAGTGACTTGTCGAGTAATGCTACTGTGACTTGTGAACGGATATTACGATAAATAGCAGAGTCATACTACAGTGACTTGTGGAGTAATACTACGGTGACTCACGGAGTAATACTACAGTGACTTATGGAGTAATACTACAGTGACTTGTGAAGTAATACTACGGTGACTAGTGGAGTAATGCTAACGTGACTTGTGGAGTATTGCTACAGTGACTTGTGGAGTATTGCTACAGTGACTTGTGGAGTATTGCTACAGTGACTTGTGGAGTATTGCTACAGTGACTTGTGGAGTAATACTACAGTGACTTGTGAAGTAATACTACGGTGACTAGTGGAGTAATGCTAACGTGACTTGTTGAGTATTGCTACAGTGACTTGTGGAGTATTGCTACGGTGACTTGTGGAGTAATACTACGGTGACTCACGGAGTAATACTACAGTGACTTATGGAGTAATACTACAGTGACTTGTGAAGTAATACTACGTTGACTAGTGGAGTAATGCTAACGTGACTTGTGGAGTATTGCTACAGTGACTTGTGGAGTATTGCTACAGTGACTTGTGGAGTATTGCTACAGTGACTTGTGGAGTATTGCTACAGTGACTTGTGGAGTAATAATACAGTGACTCGAAGAGTAATACTACTAGTTGATTAAATGTACACACTTATTAAGTAAGAAAAGAAGAAGAAAAAAAAGTCACTAACCTGACTAGCGGAGTAATACTGCAGTGACTCGAAGAGTATTACTGAAGTGATTTGAAGAGTTATACTACAGGGACTCAAAGAGTAATACTACAGTGGCTTGTGGACTAATACTACTACCTAACATTTAAAACATGTACAACAAATATATCATGTTTATTTCAAGTTTTGTCAAGTATCTTGAAATATGATTAAGATCAGTTCACTAATGTGAAACAATAGTCAATACATATTAAAATCTGTAATTCAGGACAAGCTTTTTTTCACGGCACTTATAAACTTCATATTGTAGAGAAAAAGTGAGTAGTTGATTAAATGTACACTCTTATTAAGTAAGAAAAGAAAAAGAAAAGTCAGACCGGGTTAGAACCAACAACCCTGGGATCATTGGACGACCAATAGGTAAATCACATTAATTCACTAAATTTGAATCTCAAATGAAGGTAAATTAAAATTTAAACCTTATATTGTGAAAGCTCAGGAGTAGATGGGGGTCAAATAGAGGCCAATGTTCAACCGTTGTCTTCTCTCACCTCTCAGGTCGTCGGCTGCATCTGCCCCGAAGACTTCAGCGGGAGGTTTTGTGACAAGCTTGCCGACCCGTGTCGAGGCCGGCCCTGCTACAGAGGCGTGGAGTGCAGCTCCCAGTCTTCGGGGTTCACCTGTGGACAGTGTCCTCAGGGCACTGTGTCCGGTGGGAGGCCGGGGTACAAGTGCTTCAAGCACGGTCAGATACTTGACTTTCTCTCTCTCTCATTCCACTCCAAGCAGAAGGTCACTCAAAGACAGTCACGAAGCACCTTTAAACTTTACACCTGAATACTGAGCGACATGAGAGGAATCGTCCAGTCATCCGTTCACTGCTTCAAACTCTGCTGCTACACACTTACAGGAAATGACTCGACAGCTTCTTCTTCTACTACTTTTTAACGCTGATTGCAAACGGCTGTTGAACGTAGCAATCAAAAACATCCATTAAATCATAACAATCGAATTAAATGAGCTAATTCCGAAAGTATGGAACTTGGTAAAAATACACACACAAAGACAATTATAAAAAAATATATATCTTATATATTTAAGTTCTAATTTCAACAGAGAATCCTTTGTATGATTTGAGTATCCAGATAATAAACAATTAATCTGAAATATATATATTTCCTGTTTCATGTCCGATTAACCAAATCTTTTGGAAATATTTAGCTACACAAACTAATACATAACCTCCTTGGCAGATGTATTTATAAAATTAGTGATGGTCTGAAGAAGCTTCATGAAACAGTGTCATGTTGTTTAGAGGTCAGTAGGTGGCGCCATCAGTTTAAAAATGATGTTTCATTAGAACAGTTGTTTAAAACAAAAGAAAATAGTGCAGAGACGCCATCTAGTGGACTCTGAAGATAATGACACTGCTTCATGAAGCTTCATCCGATATAAAATGTTCAGAAAAATAATGAAGCATAACTTTCGTCAACTTCCATGAATCCCTGCAGACATGTGCATGCCTCCGTTCCCCTTCCCTTGCCACGAAGACGCCGTCTGCAACAGCACCAAGGAGAACTACACCTGCACATGCAAGCAGGGCTACTCGGGCGACGGCCACGACTGCGCAGGTACGACAACAAACCCAGACTTCGAAACACCTGAACCAGAGTCAAGTTTCGTCTCCCGCCACCGCAGACATCGACGAGTGTCTGGACCTGTCCACGTGTCCCAACGCCAAGTTCGAGTGTGTGAACAAGCCCGGCTCGTGGGAATGTTCCTGCAGGTACCAGAAGACCAAAGGCACAGACGGATGCGGTGAGTGTGTGTCAACTGTGTGCCCGGCGTGGATTTGAATTATTCAGATTTCAGTTCAGACTGCTGCGCTGCAGGATTTGACACACAAATGGTGGATCAAACCATTGGATTTGAATGTGAAGAGTTTGCTTTGAATATTTGAAATAGAAAGTCTCAGGGTCACAACAAGATGAACGTTTGTGTTTAAGCCACGTTATTTGTGAAGGTTTACAGATATTGCCACTTTTGTCAAATCTTAAAAATCACATTTTTTTTACAATAACATATCGATATTTAACAGCAATGTATTCATATTTAAAAAATAAATAAATAAGTTATTCTTTTTTTTTCTATTAAATCATATTTTATCGATTTATATTTTTATTTTAGTGTGTGCATACAATCATTACAAAAAAATTCCAGCAGCTAGATGGCAGCCATTATTATGTCCCGTGATCACTGAGGACAAGAGGATACAGTCGACTCCAACAGCTTTTAAATAGTGATGGTGTTGTTAAGAGGTCAGTAGGTGGCGCCATCAGTTTAAAAATGATGTTTCTTTAGAACACTTGTTCAAAACAAAGGAAAATAGTGCAGAGACGCCATCTAGTGGATAATTACACTGCTTCATGAAGCTTCATCAGACCATCACAACTTTTAAAGCCAATGTTTGGACATATTTTAGTTTCACACCATATTAAAGTAGTAACGACTTTGTCAAGAGTCACGTGGTCTAACGCCAGAGTAAAGTACTCCAGAATACTACAAATATATCCTACAGTAAGTAAGTAAGTAATTTTTATTTATATAGTTTTTTTCCAGACCAGGGTCACAAAGCCCTTAATACCCATGTTTCGTGATACGTACAACATGGCCAGATTCTCGCCAATACACACCGCAAGATTCCATGTCACATGTTTGGATCAGGAAACTCAGCTTTGATTGACTTCTTTTCTCCACAGGTGAATCTGCGAACCCTCCAGGTAAGCGTCGCTCTTCTGTCCTCCACGCGTTAACATATGACCAGCAAAGATCACAGCTCTGTGTCTTCAGGGGGAAACGTGTTCAACGTCCAAGTGGACTGGAAGAAGAGCATCACTGAGGGCCTCCAGCAGGTGTGTGTGGATCATGTAGCAGTGTCATTATCTTCAGAGTCCACTAGATGGCGGTCTCTGCACTATTTTCCTTCGTTTCAAACAACTGTTCTAATGAAACATCATTTTTAAACTGATGGCGCCACCTACTGACCTCTAAACAACATGACACTGCTTCATGAAGCTTCATGAAGCAGTGTCATGATGTTCAGAGTCCACTAGATGGCGGTCTCTGAACTATTTTCCTGTGTTTTGAATGAAACATCAGATCATTTATAAACTGATGGCGCCACCTACTGACCTCTAAACAACATGACACTGTTTCATGACGCTTCATGAAGCAGTGTCATGATGTTCAGAGTCCATTAGATGGCGGTCTCTGAACTATTTTCCTGTGTTTTGAATGAAACATCAGATCATTTGTAAACTGATGCCGCCACCTACTGACCTCTAAACAACATGACACTGCTTCATGAAGCTTCATGAAGCAGTGTCATGATGTTCAGAGTCCACTAGATGGCGGTCTCTGAACTATTTTCCTTTGTTTTGAATGAAACATCAGATCATTTATAAACTGATGGCGCCACCTACTGACCTCTAAACAACATGACACTGTTTCATGAAGCTTCATGAAGCAGTGTCATGACGTTCAGAGTCCATTAGATGGCGGTCTCTGAACTATTTTCCTGTGTTTTGAATGAAACATCAGATCATTTGTAAACTGATGGCGCCACCTACTGACCTCTAAACAACATGACACTGTTTCATGAAGCTTCATGAAGCAGTGTCATGACGTTCAGAGTCCATTAGATGGCGGTCTCTGAACTATTTTCCTGTGTTTTGAATGAAACATCAGATCATTTGTAAACTGATGGCGCCACCTACTGACCTCTAAACAACATGACACTGTTTCATGAAGCTTCATGAAGCAGTGTCATGACGTTCAGAGTCCATTAGATGGCGGTCTCTGAACTATTTTCCTGTGTTATGAATGAAACATCAGATCATTTGTAAACTGATGGCGCCACCTACTGACCTCTAAACAACATGACACTGCTTCATGAAGCTTCATCAACCCATCACTACTGTTGAGGCCTCGACTGACACGTCTCTCCTGCGCAGATGGTGGACATCATGTCGATGGGTTTCCAGAATAAATTCTACAACGCCAGCAGCAAAGGCCAGAGCTTGGCCCAGCAGCAGCTGTCGGAGTATCTCATCAACGTGTCCACGGACACCCCGCACTGGTACATCCGGGAGTACCTGTCCAGAGTCAGCACGCACTACGACATCCGGACCATCGAAGTCAACGGTAACCTGTTGGGGTTTTTTTCTAACGAAAGTGATTTCTAAATCTTTTTTGTCCACAGATCTGGATGAATGCGAGGCCCAGGAGGTGGCGTGTGTGCATCCGGCCAAATGTATCAACACCTACGGAGGCTACAGGTGTGTCTGCAACGGCACCACGGATGTGGACAAAAGCCAGTCGTGCGTTTTAGGTGAGTTCACCAGAGAGGTTGATGACGCTGATTTAAAAGTGTGAAAAACTATAAGAACGATTGTTGAAGCTCCCTGTGCTGCTGCGGTGGAGAAATCGAGTCCCCCAATGGGTCAATCAAAGTACTCATGTTGGCTTGTGCAGGTCTTAAAAATGTAGCTTTGAAAAATACCTAACCCTTGTGTTATCTCAGGGTCACCTTGACCCTGAGGTAACACGAGGGTTAAAAACTAGTGGTACCGATGGTCACCAACTGTAGCTGATCACGGCCCAGACAAAGAAACTTATATGACCTGACGTTGGGCTTCGCAGAAACGAAGAAATCGAAGGACGTGAAACTGGACCTGATTCTGGGTCTGGTTCTGGGCATCGGCATCCCTCTCCTGCTCCTGCTGCTGCTGGCTGCCATCGCCTGCTTCTACTGCTGCAGGAAATCAGTCTCAGGAGAGTGAGTAATGTCTCTTTTTCTGGTTTAAGTGGCAGAGAGAACACAGAGCGCCTCATGGTCCAGATGGCGCGCTGATTCACGGCCTACTGCCATCAGTACGTGGTGGTGCTGGAAAGCCACATTTTCACGAGCCAATCTCTGACAATTTTCTCTTAAATTCAACGAAAAAAAATTTGGTTAGGCTGAGGTATCTTGTCATAACTTTCCGTCACTCAATGTGAAACATTACAAGGTGCTCGCTTTGAGAGTGTTTATGGGCAAAAGCCAACTAGCTAAGTGTAAAATTTAAAAACATTTTAGTATTTAGTGACTCAAAATGTGTCATTGATCTGTTTGTGTTGTTAATTGACTACTATATTGGTGCTCGTCCACCGAAAATGGAAGTTTTGGTTTTGGTTCAATCTACCCAAATGAAAATTGTCAAATGTTTTGTATGCAGTATAAAACTTACAGAACATACAGTAGACCCAGTTTGTTGCTATGGAAACCTATTTAAAGCATACAATTTTATAAAAACTTTAGGAATGTCTTTAGCCTTCATCCTCCGAACACTCTCATCAGTGAACAGAGAAGCAGATGGAGCACGAATGATCCTCCCATGATGCAACACTAATAGACTCAGGGACCCATTCATTCCTCGTGTTATTAGACTTTATAACTCTCAATTTGAGGGCACGAGTAAAGTGAAAGAGTACTTTTCTTTGTGTTATTTCCTTCGATATATTTTCTTTATATTTGCACGTTGTCATCCCTTACACTTTATTCTTTATTTGAACGTTGTTCTTGTTTTTATGAAACTATCGTCTGCAGTGAACTGCAAAACCCAATTTCCCAAAGTAGATCTCCAGAGTGATTAATAAAGTCCATCCATCGATTCCTTGTGTTATCTCTGGGTCAAGGTGACCCGAAGGCCCGAAAACAAATGAGGCATATTTCTGGAAGTAAAGGGAGATCTTTCACCTTGAACCAGAGACAACACAGGGGATTTGTTTTTGGGGCTTTGGGTCACTTTGACCCTGAGATAACAAAATGGATAAGCACTGTTTTGATAAAGTGATGGTTATGCTTTATGAAGCAGTGGCATTATTTTCAGAGTCCACTAGATGGCGTCTCTGCACTATTTTCCTTTGTTTTGAACAACTGTTCTAATGAAACATCATTTTCAAACTGATGGCGCCACCTACTGACCTCTAAACATCATGACACTGTTTCATGAAGCTCCGCAGACCATCACTAGTTGTAGACAAAAATAAATCCAAATTTATGCAAATCCCTCCATAATACTCATCTGTAACTTGTGTTGTATTAAATCGCCAACATTCCCAAATTGTTCCAAAATGTATTTTAAGGTTGTTTGTACCAGAAGCTCCAAGTATCTCAGGGTAGACCTCGAAACCGATAGACCGGGATCTTCCGCTAAAAAACATGTTTAAAATAGGACTTACAATGACTTTCTCTTGTCGAGGCTTCAATACTAGATGGACATTAAAGAAGAGCAGCATGGGTAGTTTTTTAGTGTGTATTTTTGGCCGAAGAAAAGTGATCCCGAGTCGCGACCGTCATATACTTTTCTGTCTGTAACTTCAAATAGAAACAGATTACTCTGAAAATAATCCCAACCATTAGTCGACATGAGGGTGAGTAGAAAATGAGTGAAATCAGAATTCTGGGTGAACTTTTATTTGAAGTACTGGCCTTCGCTTCTTTGGTCCTGAGTCTCTTGGATATTCTGATGGTAGATTAACGATTAAAACTGTGGTGATGCATGAGACACATGTGAACGACAAGACTTCCATCCAGCGTGACGTCCAGTGAAACGGTCATGGGAACCTCGTGGCTCCTGCCAAGTCACGGCGTCGATACCATCTCTTTATCTTCTGAAGATTAAAATCGGTTGCAGCGTTATCTCGCCCGCGGATGTTCTCGCCGCGGATGTTCTCGCCGCGCATTTATCGGAACATTTCATCCCTCGCGTGATCGGCGATTGGCGAGATGTTGCGGCGCCGTCGCGATGTTTTCCCGGATTTGTTTTCCCTTCATCTTAAACTCGTCGACCTTGTTGCGAGTTCTTCGTTCCCCCGGATAGTTTTCCCGCCGCTCCAGAGATGGAGGCACTTCCTGTCTCCCCTTCTCGACTCCGGTCTCATTAGAATCGTTTTGCTGCATTTTTTGCAACAACAAAAAAAAGAAGGATGTTTAATAAGCGGCAAACATGCGGGAGAACACGACCTCCCTGGAGATAGCTAAAGTGTTTCTAGGTAGGTCAGCAGCTCCTCTGGTCAGGGTGAAGCAGGGTTCAGTGCAGCTCACAACACTGGGTGGAGAAGTCGTTTTGAGAGTCTAATCACACGCAGGATTCTTGCGACTTCGTAACCAGGCCTCTAAGTTGGGGGTACTGATGTATTTTTAGATGTTTTTGAGAGGATACAAAGTCTTTAAAGGCCCACTGGAAGATTTATTTACAATTTAATAATTATTCAAAATATTGATAATGTCGATAACGGGCGAACGACTCACGGCAAGAAGGTTGTCGGTTCGCTTCCAGGTCCGGAGGTAGGAAACTAGGTGACCTTTCAGTGTGGAGTTTGTATGTTCTCCCCCCGTGCTGCGTGGGTTTACTCCAGGCACTCCGGTTTCCTCCCACAGTCCAAAAAACATACAGGAAGTTGATTGATATTGATATATCCCCAAGTTCTCCACTTACGGGGAAAAAGTCTGTAGGTATGAGTGTGTGTGTGAATGGTTGTGTGATAGACTGGCATCCTGTCCAGGGTGTCCCTCCAAAGCTCTCCCCCGAAGAAACAAGGATAGGCTCCGGCCCCCCCGCGACACCCAGAAGGGATTAAGCGGTAGAAAATGGATAGATTAATATCGATAATGGGAACAAAAAAGACATTTTAGATTAACTTTTAATGGTGTAATTCATTTTTCAAATGCTTAAAAATGTACATTTTAAATCAAAAAAATGCCTTGCAATAGTAATGGGGGAAAACACATTGTATATAGATTGAAATGAGCTCCTTGGCAGGGGTCTGTGCTCTTACACAAGTAGCGGAGAACGCAACACTTTTCGCTGCAACCTTTTCTTGACACGACCATCGTTCAAAATTCTGATCTTCGACGACAAGTCGCGGTGCATTAATTCATCCGAGCCCAGAGGACAGGGATGTACCTCGAGTCTGTGGTCAGCACTATCTGTGGAGGTAATAATCTTCTAGAGTGGTTGTCAAAAAAGGGGATGTTTGTTCTCACACAGATGTGCAGCCTAATCCCACCAATGACTGTCCTGCTTTCTTTCGCCACTTTGTGCGCGACCCTATGGATTTACTGGAGCACCATTGTGGGATTATATAGTTTGTGATGGTATGGATGAAAGAGTCAAACGACAAGGACAAGAGGTTTAGGATTAAAGTCTCCTGTGACTCTCCAGAATATATGTGATGAAGAAGACGCTGAGTGTAGGTGAAACAATATTTAAAATATATATAATTCACGGCAAATAAATAATAGGACATCATTTTAACAGTATTTATGGATGTATTATTGACCCTTGTGTAAACTCAAAGGTGTCTGTGGAATTCCTTTAGGTCACCTTGACCCAGAAACAACACAAGGGACACCTCAAACACATTTGTTTTCTGGCCTTTGGGTCCCCCTGACCCAGATATAACATAAGGAATACTTCAAACACTTTTTTTTTCTGGCCTTTGGGTCACCTTGACCCAGATATAACATAAGGGATGCCTTAAACACATTTGTTTTCTGGCCTTTAGGTCACCTTTGTACCAGATATAACATTAGGGATACCTCAAACACATTTGTTTTCTGGCCTTTAGGTCACCTTTGTACCAGATATAACATAAGGGATACCACAAACACTTTTTTTTCTGGCCTTTGGGTCACCTTGACCCAGCTATAACACAAGGGATACCACAAAAACACTAGTTTTATGGCTTTCGGCTCACCTTGACCCAGATATAACACAAGGGATACCACAAACACATTTGTTTTCTGGCCTTCGGGTCACCTTGACCCAGATATAACACAAGGGATACCATAAACACATTTGTTTTTTGGCATTCAGGTCACCTTGATCTATATATAACACAAGGGATACCTCAAGCACATTTGTTTTCTGGCCTTCGGGTCACATTCACCCAGAGACAACACAAGGGTTAATCAATTGAAACAATTCTCTTTTGTTTGGGAAAAAAAAACACTAAAAGGTGATTGTATTATTGCAGTAACAATAATAATGTACTAAATAACAATATATAAAGCATGAAACATAAATTCATATGAGTAATATTTAATATAAACTTCAAAATGTTGTGTTTATGCTAAAATAATAAATTAAGACAAAATAGTAATAATAAATATTTCTGATGGTCAAATAACGATCACAACAACATGTTTTTTAAATATTAATTTCTGTAAATATAATAAGGTCCTAGTTGAAGTTCCAGCTGAAATAAAAAATCTACAAAAACAGGATCAGACAACAGAACGTTTCATCGTCGGCTCCGAGAGAATCTGTGCAGGCGTGAATATTCATGAGGCCGAATGTTCCACAACAACTTCTGCCCGTCCGTACATTTACATAAATGACCTCATAAGATGTCTGTTCACTCGTGACGCTCTCAGTCGTGGAGAAGAACTTCTTAAACTTCAAAAGAAAGATCGACGTTGAAGTTTCGTTTATTAACGAAATGATGCGACGGAAAATCCTGATCAGCTGAAGTTTGTAGAACCTGGAGCTTCATCTTTAGACATTTAGTCGAGTGGAGGAAGAAGAACTCTTTCATTTCAAGAGCTGACAATATGGAGTACCCAGAGTACCACAATGAAGCGGGAAAAAAGACGGTCCTTTAAATGGCTATTGTGAAATAAATACTAGTGATGTGTTGATGAAGCTTCATGAAACAGTGTCATTATTTTCAGAGTCCACTAGATGGCGTCTCTGCACTATTTTACTTTGTTTTGAACAACTGTTCTAATGAAACATCATTTTTAAACTGATGGCGCCACCTACTGACCTCTAAACAACACTGTTTCATGAAGCTTCATCAGACCATCACTAATAAATACACACGTGTAAATGTGTATATCAATCGCAAAATACGTACATTTTGTGTTTAAAAAACTGCAAATTGCTTCAAACTTTTTTACCAAATTGTCTATTTGCTCATCTCGTTTTACCTCATAGTGTGCCACGATTCGGAAAATAGAGAATAAAAGTTACACAATTTATCTAAATACTTTAAACTGCATGTAAATGGAGTTGAATGGCTATTATGAAATAAATAATCGCATAAAATGATTTTTTTAATGACTGAATTATGGAAAGCACACAGTGCCATAGTTGGGAAACAAACAAGCGATTAGAAATAGAGATATAGACATAAAAACAAGTAAAATGTTTGTTCATATGGATATAAAAAAAATGTATTTAAATAAATAAATATGAATATCCGATTTATTTTCTGCATTTCCAAAAAGCAGAACCAAAGGTAGAAAGAATAAACACTATTTTAAAAGGTCTAGAAATTAAAGCTTGAGCGTAGTGTGTAAATTGTCGATAGAAAAAGAAAGTGTAACAAAATTCTGACGACCTTGACCCAGATATAACACAAGGGATACTACAAAAACATTTCTTTTCGGGCCTTTTGGTTACCTTGACCCAGAGACAACACAAGGCATAATAATTTGTAACAGTTCTCTTTTATTTGTGCAAAAAAACACTAAAAGGGGATTGTATTATAATAAGTAAATATATATATATAAATAAATTAATATGTATATCCGATTTATATTTAGCATTTCCGAAAATCAGAACCAAAGGTAGAAAGAATGAACACTATTTTAAAAGGTCTAGGAATTAAATGTAACTTGAGCATTGTGTAAAAAATTGTTGATAGAAAAAGAAAGTGTAACAAAATTCCAACGACCTCGACCCAGATATAACACAAGGGATACCACAAAAACCTTTCTTTTCGGGCCTTTGGGTCACCTTGACCCAGAGACAACACGAGGGAATTGTGTAGAAATTAAATGTAACTTGAGCGTCGTGTAAAAAATTGTCGATAGAAAAAGAAAGTGTAACAAAATTCAGACGACCTCAACCCAGATATAACACAAGGGATACCACAAAAACCTTTCTTTTCGGGCCTTTGGGTCACCTTGACCCAGAGACAACACAAGGGAATTGTGCAGAAATTAAATGTAACTTGAGTGTCGTGTAAAAATCGCCGATAGAAAAAGAAAGTGTAACAAAATACTGACGACCTCGACCCAGATATAACACAAGGGATACCACAAAAACATTTCTTTTCGGGCCTTTGGGTCACCTTGACCCATAGACAACACAAGGGAATTGTCTAGAAATTAAATGTAACTTGAGCGTCATGTAAAAATTGCCAATAGAAAAAGAAAGTGTTACAAAATTCTGTCACACAAACGATAAATCGTATTGTTGATATTTACTTGTTGAACCACCAACTGGTCTTTTTAAAGGTCTAAACCTCCATCGCTCACGTCTTGTTTCCCTCCTCTCTCTTCAGTCTGCCCTACCTGCTGCCGGACCACCCCCGGGACCAGTACCCGCCGCCGCCCCCCTTCAACCACGCCGACCCGGCCCTCCACTACTTCACCCACAGCAGCCCGCGGGTCATCGACGACTACGCGCCGCGACAACGCTACCGATGACGACAAGAACTCTCTTAATTTATGACCCTGAATAAAAATCAACCATCGTTTCAACCAGTTTCCTCCGCAAGTCCATCTTTTTATCCCGTCCTTCCCGCTGAAAGACGAGCTCCCCCCCCCGGGTTTGATCGGGAAGTTTTTCTGGCGGGCTCACTGTTTACCGCCGGAGTCTGACCCAGCAGAAGCGAACAATCTCTTGGCTGATGGCTGATGGGAACAAAAACACTGCAGTGGTCTTTAGTTTCCAGCTGAGTCCGAGCCAACAGACTTTCTGATCCCAGCATTAGCTGGTGATAGAGGACCCGGTGTCAGACTGCTGACTTGTACTTCTGTTTACGGCGCCCCAGCTCCGTCCGGTCCCAGGTTATTGTCACGGTGATTTAAAGGTGCGAATGAAGTGTCCATTTTCAAACTGCTGAGCAGCCTTTCCGGTCGCGCGGAACTTTGTGAATCACATTAGAACTGAATATATGATCCATAGAAACACTGGCAAGAGAAATACATTTTCAATTTCTTGGAGCTGCAGATTTTTAAGAACATTATTCTGGTTGACCTTGTGCTACTGCCCCCTGCTGTCACAGCTCATTGCTATCAAGGTTATTTCAAATGCCGAAAAAGCTTGTAAATTATACAAATAAAATGAAAAAAAAATTCACAATATTGGGGTAAATGAGCAGCTGCGTGGTAGTGATGTGTTGATGAAGCTTCATGAAGCAGTGTCATGTTGTTTAGAGGTCAGCTAGATGGCAGCCATTATTATGTCCCGTGATCACTGAGGACAAGAGGATACAGTCGACTCCAACAGCTTTTAAATAGTGATGGTGTTGTTTAGAGGTCAGTAGGTGGCGCCATCAGTTTAAAAATGATGTTTTATTAGAACATTAAAAATAGTGCAGAGACTGCCATCTAGTGGACCCTGAAAGTAATGACGCTGCTTCATAAAGCTTCATCAGACCAACTCTACTTCGTGGAAGTCTCTCTGAGTGCTTGTAGTTTGTGTAAAACCACAGATCAGTACACAAAATGGCCTCCTTAATGCTAACCGTAGGTAGAAGCCCGAAGATACTGTTTATTCTGTTTTTACACTAAATCCGCTAAATAAACAGTAATCCTGCTATAGTGTATATTAGTTGTGCCAGTGATGGTCTAGATGAAGCTTCATGAAACATTGTCATTATCTTCAGAGTCCACTAGATGGCGGTCTTTTCACTATTTTCCTTTGTTTTGAACAACTGTTCTAATGAAACATCATTTTTAAACTGATGGCGCCACCTACTGACCTCTAAACAACATGAAGCTTCATCAACACATCACTACTTAGCGCTAGCTATCGTTAGCAAGAATAGCTAACATTGTGTTGCACTAAATAAACCCATTGAAAGAGTGAGCCATTTAAAATTAGATTCTGTGGCGACGAGATGTAATATTTTGACGACACCGTCAATGACCAACACAGATACATAAACTTTTTTTTTTTTTAAAACTTGTAAACAGGAAGTGACATGATTAACTGAAGCACACTTCTACTGTAAATCAGTGGCACATTGATAACAATAATAACAATAATACCATAGTGTGTCTGGTATGTTCCTTTTAGAAGACGGTTGTTCTTAAGCAGTTAATGCAAAAGAAATGTTGAGGTTGGACTGAAGGACAAGTTTATACATGGATTGTAAGTAAGTAAGTAAGTAATTTGTATTTGTATAGCGCTTTTCCAGACCATTGTCACATATTGTGCAGCCGGACCATCAAGGTCTCCTGTACAGAACCGACCCACGTGTGACCCGTTTCACAGACAATCACTGGAAACGGTGACTCAACATCGGACAGGGAGGAGCGGACGGATGAGTCGAACCAGTACCGTCACCGGGCTCAAGGTGTCGCGGTTTGTGAACCCGGTCGTGAACACCTTGTTCCGCCGGCGATGGATGTGTCTGACAATTTGCTCATCAGGAATAATCACAGTTCACAGCGAGGGCTAACGTGCGACGCCCGACTGGATGAGTCTGGCAATAACCAGTAATCTTTCAATTACACCCCGACAACCTCGGAGTGAGCCGCTCCGCCCCCTTAATGGATGCTTTGGTTAGAGATCCAGCACCTTTACGAGGCTGAGTGGAGGCCGCGCTCATTAGAAGGAGGCGAGAGTTTGTAGAACATGATGGTCTGTTGTTTCATGGGTGGTTCTATAGGAAGACATGTATACTGTGCGCTGGAAAACATAAGAGATTCTCATTATTTAAGACATTTGGGGGAAATTCTTCTTGTTGTAATTATCTTTTCATTGACAGTCATTTTTAATAAATTCAATTTGGGACATAAATGTCAATTAGGTTTTAGAAATAATGTTTTTTGTTTCACCAAAATCCCTTTTTGAAAGTTAGAAATTTAAGGAGGCATTCTTGGACATTGTATATATCATTTCATATCATATAAGAACGAAATAAAACGAAATAAATTATTAAAACATAAATACATACATTGTTTAGGAACTTGCCTGCTTAAGACCGTGGCTTCTGTATATGTTTGAGTGATGGCTTGTGTGTGAATGTTAATTAAATACACGTTTTTGGAATATCATGGAGTATAATATAATATTACTAATATTATTGTATATACTAAATTACTAATATTATATTATATTAGTATATAATATTACTAATATTATATTATATTCCATGATATACATTATATTCGATGACATATGGCTTCATATCATTATTGTTTGACTATAATTGTTTTGACTATCGCTATCTTTGTTTGTCTAATCTCATTGGTTTTGTTTTATTGTCTGAAGTTCATATTCTTATGGACCTACACATGTTCGGAATAAAGCATTCATTCATTCATTATATTATATTAATATACTCCTAATATTATATTAGTATTAAGACCATTACTCTATTTTTTTTTTAAAGTGGAACAAATTATTTATGTTCTCATTAAAACGATTTGTTTTTTTCAGGTCACACTTTTTTTTCCCTCCAACATTGTTTTTATATAAAAGGTACATAAAATTTAAATCGACTATGCAGTGATGCGTCTAGCTGTAGTTTCAAGGATCGCCGGCAGGTGTCAGAAGTGAGTTTTGCACACATGGCAGATCAATCATTATGAGTAGGCTTACACACACACACACACACACACACACACACAGATGACTGGACACCTGCTCTGCAGCCCTTCCATCTGAACGTGTCCTCAGCCTGCGGTGCAGCAGCGCCCCCCTCCCTGCAAGAAAAAATGAGCTCATCTGAGCGAGGCAGTCTTGCGGGTCCCAGCCACTGCAGAGACAGAGCGGGGGCCCACATGACAGCCAGGGGTCAAGGACGGGCCGCCGCTGAAAAAACGCCGCTCCTGTCACTGCCTTATTTGTGGCGAGGTAGGACGCTCACCCGCACCGCTGCCCCCGCCGACCTCCGCAGTGCCTCTCAGCTTTCCTTCCCGTCGCCGCAGTGAAACCGATGGAGAAAAGTTCTGTCGAGCTCCGTCTCGGTGACACACTTTTTTTTCGAGAAGATTCCACGCGTCGTCCCATGTGTTGCCGAAGGGCTGCGGCGTCTGGACTCCTGACTGCAGCAGACAACCTGGAGGCGCGCCAGCGAGCGAGAGAGTGAGACGCACATGAGTGCTAATGAAAAGTGAGGCAGCGAAGATCTACCGCAGGGAGATTATTCGACAGCCTGTAAGTGGTTCTGTCCCCCGGATCCCCTCGGAAAAAAAAAAACGGGGCGCAGGTTAGCAAGTCTTTTCGCCGTATCCGTGTCATCGTGATTGGAGGGGGGGGGGTAAAAAAAAAGAAGGCCCGACGAAATCCTCTTATCAGATTTGAGGCCATTAATCATGTCTGTCTCATGATGTAATTTTGGGTCATTTCACCGTAACAGGTACATGCCGGTGGGATCTGTACGGCAGGCCCTGGTGAGGGATCTTATCGGCTAATGCCTCGTTGTGCGGCTGTAAATCCATTCAGGCCTGAGAGGTGTGGTTGGCTGTCAACTGGGATCCTGAGTAGTAGTTGATGTTGAGCAGCTTTTATCCAGGGCCTGGTATATCTGAGACCAACTACCAGTAGTACCTCAGCCCTCGTCCGCAAGAAGACCCAACTGTTTCATCTGCTCGTATTTTTTAAGTATCTTGTTCAGGTTATTAATAGGAAAGATGAAGGGCTTATTCATTTATTTACCTCTTATTCCCTTATGGGGGGTTGTGCTGGGGGGCTATCCCAGATTCTATGGGCGAGAAGGGAGGGAACACCCTGAACAGGACGCCTTTCACAAACACTAATATCTACGGACAATTTCCCCAAGTTCTTAATCAACCTCTGTATGTTTTCGGACTGCGGGAGGAAACCGGAGTGCCTGGAGTAAAACACACGGGGAAGGTCACAAACTCCACCACAGAAAGGTCACAGGTTGGCTCCTTCCTGACCCTGGAAGCGAACCGGCGACCTTCTTGTTGTGACGCAACCGTGCTAACCGCTTAAAATCATTCAAATAGTTGCAGTGTTTTGTTGTCATTAGTAGTACTTTAGTTAGTCAGCGAGTTTTGCATAGTACTTATTTTTAAAATTCCCTATTGGGTTCGGAACCCATTGTTGCCTGGATGACGGTCCCATTTACATGGTGATTACTGAATCTGATTTCTATAACCATCGAGTTTCAACGTTAATCCAAGTCTGTGGTGTCGATAAAAAGGTCTTCTTCCCATGGTTGGCGCTTTGAAAGGCTTCTGTCCGTGTCCTTTGCGGTGGTGAGGATTCTCTCTCGTCTTTCCAACGTTTTCCCTGCGGAAATTTGGACTCGAATAGTTCTGACCGTTAAACATTTCCTTCCGTAAGTAATGTGGGTTTCTAATTGTGCGTCGGAGAATGAATGACCGCTGCACGAGTGTTCATACTGGGTTCTATTGAGAATTGTATAGATAAGAAGTTGTTTCCAGCAGGAAGTCAGATAAAAAATGCTCTGAGGGCCACTTCACAAATCTGCATTTGATCACCACAAATCCTAACTTACCGAAAAACTACTTCTTACTGATCCCAGGAAAGACATCCAGGAACTAATGTAGGTTAAACCAAGCTTGGGGAGCGAACCTAGGAGTGGTTGATCTCCTGGTTAACTAGAGACTTGTGTGGGCCCCACTAGTGATGGTCTGATGAAGCTTCATAAAACAGTGTCATTATTTTAAGAGTCCACTAGATGGCGATCTCTGCACTATTTTCCCTTGTTTTGAACAACTGTTCTAATGAAACATCATTTTTAAACTGATGACGTCACCTACTGACCTCTAAACAACATAACACTGTTTCATGAAGCTTCATCAACACATCACTAGGCCTCACTTACTCATCAGATTCTGATAATGAAGGAAGAGTGAGAAAAATGTTCGGTCATAGTTGTAAACCTGCAATTATAGAATCTTTCAGCTTTGACTAATCCATTCCTTAGGTATCATGAGACGTGTTAAGGGCAGAAGATCAATTAGTAACACACTGCATTTCTCTTTATGAAACCAGGCCAGTATCCAGAGAATCGTGGACACATCGCCAACCCATCGAGAAAAAAATAAAGATAAAAGAGCAGAGATTGCCAGAAACCTCCAAGAAATAGCAATCATCAGACAGGTTGTTATTACAGGATTGCATCCAAAATTGTGCTTCCAACATGATTAAGTAACTCCAATGAATTCTCACTGAAAAAGTGTTGCTGGAAGGTAAACCCAGCCAAAACAAGAAGCTAAGAAAAAGTCTCTCCATTTGTCACTTGCCAGAGTGACCGGGTCATGGCGTCTCAGTATCAAGAACCTCCTCATAAAAGCATAAAACGTGTGCAATGATTGAGAGACTTATTGCAGAGTCATTGCTCAAGAGACTCATGAAGGTCCTTCCAACCTCTGGGTCCCAATAGCAAGCCATCAGAGAGGCTTTATTTGGACCCCCTGCTGTTATTTAGACTTAAGAAGTCATTGTTAATTGAACTATTGTTCCCTAGCTTTGGGTAATGACACCAGTACTTTCATAAATAAGGTTACAAACCAGATTCCGGACTCGCCAAGACGGTCTACTTCTTGAGTCACCCAGAGTTTCTTGGAGCTCCGATCAATGGCGTCTTCTCAGTTCTATATCCAGAAATGTGATGCTTCAAACAAGGAAGATCTTTACTTTAAGGAGCAACATTGTTTGTTTTCCACTTCATACAACAAGCATAAATTTTAGATTCTAAACTCCGAGATATTGACTCCCCGTGGTGTCGAGTTGTTAAGCCTTTGAATGCAGCTAAACTGCACAAACAACCTTCGGTCAATCGCGGAGGTACACACCACACCACACATAAACACAAGAACACACCCTCTCCACGTAAAGCACACACACTGTTAGCTAATCTGTCATCCGAACATGTGAGTGGAAGCTTAGGCAAACACATCAACCGGTGTATGTTCAGAAGGTCTTTTCACCGACGCTAGCACGAGTCCGCCAAGCACAGGCGAGCCATTCTCTTGGTCTGAAAGCCGATCCGCCGCGCTGGCACGGAACCAGCAGGTGCATTACAAAAGCGTCATTAATAAATAACGCCGTCCACGTCTTTCTGTTACACAGGTAAACATCGTCTCGTATTTGTCGCCGGGTGCCTTCGATAAATTCAGCTTTTAGAACATGACAATCTCACGGCGTTTTTTTTTTTTCCCCGGGCCATCAGCGGGAGTGATGTCCGCGGTGACGTTAATGGTGATGGAGGGGTGACTTTAGTCGTAGCCTCTGATGAACTGAAATGACCTTTGACCCGTTTCGGCGAGGGAAAGGAAGCGGTTTTTATAGAAATGCGCGGTTGGACTTTGACTGATAAGGACTCATTAAGTCGGGATATTACGCCGTCACGGTGGTTAAAGGGCACTAAGGCCGAGATTAAAGATTTATAGAAGTAGAAAAGTAAACATTTCGTCGTTTGGTGTTAATGTTTTTTTCCGGTTTTATGAAGCCTTACGTCATGTCTCAAGGGTTCCAATATCGTCTTCACTTCACCATCACCTCTGACCCTCAATGGTTCCCCGGGGACTCGGATCATTGAAGGGCATGTCAGCCGACTGGAAAAGTGCAGATTCTGCGGTTTCCATCCAACATGTCTATAGACCAAGAAGTCAACAGTTTATGGGTCGCTGTAAATCAGACACAGTGAAGCCGTCGTTTTTTTTTTTACGTCCCAGTACAATTCACACATGCTCCGGCTTATCTGCTTCTTGTGACAGATTTAAGTGCCACCTTTTGTCATTACGTAATCTCTAAACTAACGTGCTCCAGATTAACCAGGTTACAGAAAAAAAAGCGGCTCAGCTGATCGCCGGCACCTCGTCGCAAAAAGAAACTTTCTTTTTCGCGCGAGATGTTAAGATGGAAGTCGTCAGTTTCGTTGAGTATTACTGGAGATTCTTTTTTCCTTTCAAGATTCTCCTCACACACACACACACACACACACCCCGCCCACCATCCTCATCCTCCTCTTCATCTCCCACAGGAGCAGCCAGAGACAGGTGGTCACTGGGAGACAGGGAGGCAGTCAGGCATGAGGAACCGTGCTACCAGATACCCCCATTCACACCGGCAGCATAATTACACACTGACAGCAATGCAGCACACGGTCATAGCAACCGCTCATCTGTTGCCAGGCCGGTGGCAGCGGTCACCCGGCAACTTCTGCAAGTCCTGGAGGTGTCATTGGAAATATCTGCAGATTCTTACATGAGGTCCGTCTTAGCTGGTCTGAGACTCCTCACTTTTTTTTTTATTTACTTCCATCTATTTTCCTCCTTCACACAGCAAACGTGTTCACTGTTGAGAACTGTAGCCAAAGTAGTGAAGTGCTGTATGTCACCCACAGAAAAAAGCATTTATGCGAACTATCAAGGTGATGTTCCTCTCGCAGGTGACCATGGTTCTCCTCAAATACATCAATATAAGACATTTATCGCGTTTTACATATTGTTAATAAGGGCCATTCTGTTTAGCCATTGCGTTCGTAGTGAAAGCAAACGCACGGCTTTTCCCAAATGCTAGCTACCACCACCAAAGAGGTGGTGTGAAAATAATCGGAATTTATTAATTTGTGAAATAACTCAAAAACAGATGAACACATTTCAATGAAACTTTCAAGAAACTCAAGGCTTTGTCGTAAACTGTAGATATATAAATATATACTGTATATATATATATATAAATAATTTAGAATATATACTTGACTAAAAGTGCCAAAAATCTCTACGACTCTACGACTTCAATTTCGAACTTTGAGTTGTGGTATGACTTTCATAACCATGTACAAAAGGCACCATAAGTGGGAAAAGTGCAGCTCAGGGGCCACATGTGGCCCTCATGAGATGAAAGATCATGTTTAATCAAAGAATGTTTCTGTATTTAGATATTATAGATGGATAAAAACGTGTTTCTATTCATCATTACTAGTCTCTAAATATGAGTTTTAGTTTTGCCAGTATATATTGGCATCAAAATGAATATATATATATATATATATATATCATATTTTTAAAGGTTAAAGAGTTAAATAAAATACAATAACAAACAATTTCCCAAAGGAGACCTCCTGAGGGATCAATAAAGTTTTACCTTACCTTACCTTACCTTATATATTTGTTAGTATATTTACTACTTTTTTTTAATTTATTTTTTTATTCCCACTTAATTTTGTGCTTCAAGACACCTTTGCAACATTCACTGTATAAAATGTGGCCCCTGAGGATATGCAATTACCCACCACTGCTCTACAAACGTTTGGACCCACAGACAGATTCAACAGATGCATGTCTTAAACTCTGGGAGGAAACCAGAGTACCCGGAAAGAAAATAAAAATGCAAAGTCCACAAAGACGGTTCGAACCCGGAGTCAGAACCCTCCAGTGGGTGTGTGGCCCGTTTCATACTCCGACGTTCTCCTGTGATTGGACACCGGGGGCCCCTCGCGATTGGCTGATGTTTGTCCCAGAGGAGTGGTCCTTCCTCTGCAGCAGATGTGGACCAATGACGAGGGGCCTCTGCTCCAGGAGGGTGGCTCCTTCCGGGGAACTTCCCGTTACTCACCCGGGCAGGTTGTGTACATGTTTTATGATCTCGATGAGGAATTGTGCAGCTTCAGAGACACACACGAGGACACAAACCAACGTGAAAATGTACCGAGCACCAAATCATTAAGACTATAATAAAGACACGTTGACCTGTTATTAACGCATCCGCAGTTGATCAAAAAATGTTCTGGTTGAAGATGCAGAGCTTCAGCCTGATGTCTGCGGGAAAGAGATGCAGACCAGGGAGTGACGCATTGCAGGTACAAACCGACCAATCAGAGAGCGCGATTCCTCTCCGCTACGTGCTGCGTCTCAGCACGGAGCAGCAGCACGTATCCCTGCGCTGCAATATAGTTCTCCCCTAAATCCCACATCCAGCGTATTTTCCTATTCCTCAACATCACCAGCGACTCAACGCTGTCGTAAAGTCACCTTATCGATCACGTTATAGATCACGTTTCGTGATTAGGTGATCGTTTTAGTGGATTTAGCGGCGGCGAAATAGAGGAAACCGGCGGAGGGATACGGGAAAGAGGCGGAGTCTCGACAGCCATTAAAGGCGAGCCCGGCTTCCTCCTCCCGCCGTGTTCACACAGACAGTCGGACTACATCCTGGCAGTAGGCGCTCCGCGGATCTCTTCGTGAACCACCACCACATCCATCTAATTCAAGAAAAAATGGTAAGGGAAAAAAACAACATTTCAACATCTTCTCGGTGCGTTTCGTGGACGCCGCGGAGAGACGTCACTGAGGGTCTGGAGCGGAAGACAACAGTTTTTCTCCCGCAGCGCTGCGTTTTAAAAAACGTCGTTAAAATGATTTTAAAATGCGGAGATTATCTGTTTATATACGTGTTCTTGTAAGTCCTCGATCGTTTGGTCAAGAGGCGTCGATGCACTGTCGATAATTCACTGCAGTAGATTCATATTAATTTGAGTAAATTTCTTAACTATGACTATGCTATTTTTTTTAGTGTTTGCTAACGTTAGCCCCGCGCGCGCGGTCCTTTTTTACCGCCAAAAAAACCCGCGTTGATTTAAAAAATGGAGCCGACGACGATGATGATGATGGAGGTTGTTAGTACATCTGCAGCCACCCCCACATCATAGGTGCCTGTTAATCCTCGCGCACAGATTAGTTTGTCTCCCGGTAAACGGGTGACCCCAATTTCTAAGGTCAGACACGTCGCTGGGGGGGGATTAGTGGCTGCTGTCCGGGTCCGAAGTTCTCACTTTTAATTGTTGTGTTTTTTTTTTCTTCTTCTTGGGTTCTTCCAGGCCGATCAGCTGACAGAAGAGCAGATTGCTGGTAAGACATGGCTGCTGTTCATCTCCTCCTCCCCCCTTCCTGCTCCAGCAGCACCAGCCTTATGGATCTAGTGGATTTATACCTTTTTGTGGGGGTTTTTAAAGGCGCTCCGCAGTGCAGAGGCTGCTTGTAATGTGGGAATGAAAGGACAAGTTGGACGTCTTGATGGATCCTTTTTTTTGGTTGTCATGAATGATGTAATCTGGTAGAGGGTGGGGGGGGGGGTTAATGGCGGAGAGGGAGGCAGCGGCCCTTTGCCCTGGGTGTGTTCCCGTTAAACTGGAATGCTGTAGGTGCAGTCGGGGCGCAAAAAAAACGGGCCTTTAGGGATAATGACGCCGTAATAAGTCTGCTTAGACACTGTAATCTGTGTTTATCTAACCGCTCCTCCCAGTTCCTTTTTTATGATTCATATTTGAGCTCCTCCATCTTGACTCTGAGTCTTAAGTGAGCAGATGGTCCCGTTGTTGGATCGGGTGGTGAAGTGACAGCAGGACGTCCCGTAACAAGAAGGGTGTTGCCCCGACCGTTTGACCCTGCAAATGGTAGAGGGGGTGGGTGGGGAGGAGGGTTCGCTGACAAGCTGCTGCACGCCACTTCACGTCAACCACCGGCCTCATCGCACTTGATGAGCGTCGTCCCTTGTGGGTTCCCCCCCACCCCCTGAACAACAGTACCTCAAGTCTGATGTTGGGAAAGAGTCTTCTAGTGTCCGTTGTCTTGAGTGTCTCCGTCTTTCTCTCCCGTCAGAATTCAAGGAGGCATTTTCGCTCTTCGACAAGGACGGCGATGGTACCATCACCACCAAAGAGCTGGGCACAGTCATGCGCTCTCTGGGTCAGAACCCCACCGAGGCCGAGCTCCAG
The DNA here is from genome assembly GCF_982586985.1 of Callionymus lyra. Classification (NCBI taxonomy): domain Eukaryota; kingdom Metazoa; phylum Chordata; class Actinopteri; order Syngnathiformes; family Callionymidae; genus Callionymus; species Callionymus lyra. The sequence goes on from NC_141828.1 coordinate 8,945,631, forward strand.
GACATGATCAACGAGGTGGACGCCGACGGTGAGCGCCGACTTTAGCTTCGCGTTAAATCTTCCTCCGCAACAGTCCGCGTAACCTTAAGTGTGTGTTTTCTGCGGCCTCCAGGAAATGGAACGATAGACTTCCCAGAGTTCCTCACCATGATGGCGAGGAAGATGAAGGACACAGACAGCGAGGAGGAGATCAGAGAAGCATTCCGAGTCTTCGACAAGGTAAGACTTGTCTTTCTCCCGGGGGGGGGGGTGGTGGTCCCGAAACCTGCTGACTCACCGCTCTCACTCCCTCTACCTCCTCAGGACGGCAACGGTTACATCAGCGCCGCCGAGCTGCGTCACGTGATGACAAACCTGGGGGAGAAGCTGACCGACGAGGAGGTGGACGAGATGATCAGAGAAGCAGACATCGATGGAGACGGTCAGGTCAACTATGAAGGTGGGTCGTCGCTCGTTTCGGAATCCCTCGCCACATTTTTTTTTTGGGGGGGTCCCACTCTAAACCTCCGCTTGTGTTCTTCTCCCGCAGAGTTCGTACAAATGATGACGGCGAAGTGAAGGCCTTGTACAGATTTCGTATATAAATAATTTGCCTTTTTTTCTTTGTGTAATTTATCTGTAAAATCTTAATAGCCCCTTCGTCCCACCCCCCCTCTGCTGTCCAAAGGAACTGCATGTAAACTGCATAGGCTCTTGTCCCCCATGTCCCTTTTCTTTTGCTGTCATGGTGTTTTGGAGTGACGGAACGGTCAAACAACCAGAAGCCCGCGGAGGAACCTGGCGGTCGAAGAACTCCGAGTCTTCCCGTCTTGTGCTCGGCACCCTCCACGCATGGCGACATTGGAAACCTGTCGGCTGGTTGTCACTTGGCAACACTGTTGGCATGGAGACGATGTAGAGGAGCGGAAACTCTGCATGGACTACGGACAAAGTATATATGGAAAAATCTCTCAGCATTGCACTACTGCAAAAAAATGACACGGGTGTATCTCCTCGGTACTCGTACAAACTCTTTTTGTATCTGCTGTTCTATATACCAGGAAGTCGACTAATATTACCATGCTTTTAAATGTTTTATTCACTACTTTAACTTTTATTTCTTTTTTTTTTTTTCTTTTTTTTTAATGGCCTCCGGTCATGCCTCAAATAATCCATTCCAAGTTGTATATTTTTGTTTTCCAATAAAATTTACAATCTACTCAGATTTGAAAATTTGTCTTGTTTTCTCAGCTCTTGACCTTTGTAACGATGTTCCATGAATAATTCCCGTTTTTGTATTCAGGACGAGGTTCTATTTGCTCACGAGTTTGTTCACCAAGTTCGTGTCCCTCGGGCACTGAGGAGCGAACCGACCACGTTTAAAAAAAAAAACAACCCGCCAGGCTCTTTCAGACTTGTCTGGTTGCCATGGCGACGGCGAACGTGTCGACTCCTCACACCTGCTGCAGGTGGAACTTGGTGTGAATAGAAGTGTACCTGTTCTTGTTTCACTTCTGACTGAGTTTGTTACAGTAGCTTGCCGAGATACTGAGTTTGTTATTTTGATGAATGATGAAATAAAGCTCTATTGTGGACCCCCTGTGCTCGGCCTCACTTATTCTCCTAATCCTGCACGTGTTTGGATTAAATCTTGCTAAACCACGCCACTATTTTTCTTGTCATCCGGTCGGAGGGAGATTCTTTTTGGGATGGAAAGTCGACATCTTGGATCCGAATATGCATCAATTTAAATGGATTATATTTAGACCAGACGTCCTCCAGCACAGATCAAAAATAAATATTTGAGAAATATAAAGAGGTGATGACATAAGCAGCAACTCATCTTCCAGATTGTCATTTTGGATCTAATTTAAATATAAAAAATGTATATATATTTATTTGGGAACAGACCACATTTTAAAATGTCAAATATTTGTTTAACGCAAAGAAACTTTGTCTTTAATCTATTAATAAATGTATTTTATACCACTTTAATCTATTATTTATAATGTATTTAATATTTAAAATGAATACATTCTGGATACAATGAGTAAGTTGATTAAGAATATTAAGAAATTAAATTATATTAACAAAATCAACCATAAGAGTGAGGAAAAAATATTGAAAAATATATGTCAAAATAAGTTAATTAAAAAAAAAAAAAAACCAAAAACCCAACTGTATGATAATTTAATAATAATTTAAATATCATTTTTTAAAACATGTTAAATAAAGACCTAATGTACGTAGTTAAATAAAAAAAACAAATCAGTTATTTAATAATTACACTGTCATGTAGTTGATGTTATTCTGTTATTACCTTAACTTGGGCGAATAATGTTTCTTTTTTTTTTTAAAGAATATTTATCACACAAATATGAAACATTTTCACGGATCAAGTGAAAAACATATTGTTCGACACAAAGGTTCAACAAGAAAAAAGAAAAGCGACAAAAATCCAAACATGCCACCGACGAGCCAAAATAAAGCTTCTCTTGTCAAAGCTAATTATCACCAGAGTGAGGTGTAAAGTGAAGACACACACACACACACACCCCCACACACACACACACACACGTTCACACTAGATGTGCTGCTCCAGTCTGACCTAATTCCCCGTCTGTGTGTGTTTGTATGTGTGTGTGATGTGATGTCATGTGTGTGTCACCTCGTGTACTTCAGATGGGAATTCTTCGACAGGCGGGAAATTATCTTCCCGGTTGCTTAGCAACTGCACTGTTGCACTTTTTACCGCCAGAGTGAGACTTCAGCGGATGCTTCATTTCCCCCCGTCTTGTTCGGTATCCATGCGGCAGTGCTCTTGAGCAAGGCAAAGGTCAACTAATATAAAAAACTCTCTTGACTCCTTATGTTTCAAATCTTGAAGTTTCCTCTCCAAGATGCAGTGAGTCTCTCATCAGGACCATCTTTTGAACTTTATAAAGTTCTCCCCCCTGTCTGAAATCTCGGCGAACAAGAGGTTACGAGAGTAAAGCCCTTTATGATGTAATAATGGCTTCACCCCTCTTCCGGCCAGCTGTAATCACGCCCCGCTTTGTTTATACAACGAGTCCCTTGAAGGTGGAGATTTCCAGGATCAATGACGTGCAGTGACAAACCTTGATGTTTGACCAATCACAGCAGAGAGGGGGTGTGGTTATGGTGACCAAGAATGAACCTCCAGACAATATGAAGCGTTTTCAGGGGGCGGGGCTTAAGATATTTTTTACTTTATGTAAATACACATATGTAGTGTGTGCGTTTGTAAATGTAATACTTGTAGTTATTGTTCTGTTGTTTATATATTTAGAATTATTAATAATTTCCCCATTATTATCATTATTATTATTTTATAGATTTATTTGTAATTATCTTTATTTATTATTGTTTGTGTTGTTATTAAATGTACTGCTTTAATGTAGGAAGAATAAATCTTTATAAAAAATGATGGCTTTTATCATAAAATGAAAAAAGAAAAAATTACATTAACTAAGTAATACAAAAAAATATACATACATTTCATTAGAACATATGTAAACATATATAACAATTAAGGGCGTGTAAAATTAAATCAGCTGAATTTTTTATTATTTTTATTACGTTTTTTTTTATCTTCCTAGCATTTAAAAAAGGTCCTAAAATTCTGTAATGGACAAAATACCCCTTTGTAAAAGTCTCCCGTTAAAAATATTGCGATAGAGATAAAACTTCATCACCAAAAAAACTAGTTAACCCTTTATGTTGCAAATCAAACTAACAAAAAACTCAATAAGCAAAACAAAAAAGCACATTTTGTTCATAAAAAAGAAGCGATAACATGAAAAGAAAAGTGTCGAAGAAGAGAATGCTGACGTGGAGGATCGAAGGTCTAAACGTGGAAACTAAAAAGTCACATTTCTCATAGGGAACATTGAGCGACCTTGAGGACGGCGAGGGAGTGAAGGTCTGAGAGTTCCTGTGGATTCACTTCCATACGTACCAACAGCATCAATGATTGAAGACGAGAAACGAGTCTTTCTCTCTTTCTCTTCTTCAAACCTCCGGCTCTAAATATAGCCTCGCAGCCGCTCGCCCTGTTGAAAAATTGATCGTTGCTGCTATAGAAACAGTCCTGGTCACGCTGGTCAGGTGTCGCCCTAGTCCAGGACCGGGATCGTGAGGGCGGCGACGAGCACGACGCAGGCCCTGTGTCACACACCCACGACCCACTGGAGCGACGGAAGCGGGTCACATGGACGGGGTGAGGCTCGTGTCGGCACCAAAAAAACTTAAAAACTCTGATAAAAAGTGATTCTGTGTCTGCAGGGCGACGTGGACCCTAGTGGCCGTGGGAGCTGGTGGACCGGATCACTGAAAGTAGGTGCTGTCACCTGCCCCGGACACAATTAGACTTCATGGGTGGTGGCGCCCTCGAGGGAGAGGTCCGGGATCCGCCGACAATTGTAGCTATGCCTACGTTTAAAAATGAAATCGCTGAAATTAAGAAATTAATTCCTGGGTTAAAGTTACTCATATGTGATACATTCATGAATGACTTATATTCAAAGATAAATTTAAAAAAAACAACGTGTTTTGGAAATTTTACGTCCATTTTTAATGAGAATTCTCAAAAACAATAAAAAAAAATGCTCTAAAGAAATATGGTGAAAATAACAACATTGATATGTAATGTAGAATAAAGACAAAAACCTCCTGAAAATAAAGAAATTAACCTTAACTGTTCACCTTGACCCAGAGACAACACAAGGGATACCACAAACACATTTGTTTTTTCAGGCCTAAGTAAGAAAAGTTAAGAAAATAAAGTGCTTAACAACATTCATTCTTAGTATGTATAATATAATAGATATAATATAATAAATATAATATAATAAATATAATATAATAAAGCTTCACTGAAAAAACAAAAATCTAAAAGGAAAATATTTTTAAAAGGAAACTTTAACAGTGAAAAAAAAAATTGCCCCAAGAAAGAAGCAGAAAGTTAAACAAAACTAAACGCTTTTTTTTATAAAATTAAAAAAATAATCCATCAATAAATTCTCAAATTTTAAAGTTTGTAAAAAAGTATCGCTTTAGAAAAAAACAGAAATGGAAAAATTAAAGTTGTACTTCAAGAGGTTCGCTGTAGGAAATATATGAGTTTCCTGCAATATAAAAACAAAATAAATTCAAGGTTCTCTGGGGTTCAGAAGATGTGTCGGTGATTTCAGAACACACCGAACCCTGGTCACTACCACACCCGAGACTTCATCGAGGAGGCAGATCTGAACCCGGTCAGGAAGACCTACGGCTTCAAGGGTCCGGGCAGATCCGTAAAGACCCCCTTGGAAGCGAATCACAGGGAGTTCCTCCCGCCTGTGACCCGCGAACGTGTGGGGGTCCCGAGGCCGTCCTGCTGTTTCAGAACCTGCCCTCGTCCTGAAGTCCACACCCTGGGTGTTCGCGACAAGGTGGGACCGTAGAGCCTCCACTTCTGACCTGAGTGTGTTAGAATCCCTTTTGTTTTGGTGAGTTGGCTAATCTGCTCAGACTATATCGGTCTCAGGAGCGACGCCAGGAGCTGATTAGCTTAGCGTAGCGTATGGACTTAATACAAGGCTGACATCTTGGCTTCAGGTTCACGAGTAAAAATACACTCAGTAATCATGCAGGTTTATTCTGGGAGAAAAGACTGCAGTGATCTGTTTAGTGATGGATGGATGGATGGATGGATGGATGGATGGATGGATGGATGGATGGATGGATGGATGGATGGATGGATGGATGGATGGATGGATGGATGGATGGATGGATGGATGGATGGATGGATGGATGGATGGATGGATGGATGGATGGATATATGGAAGGATATATGGATGGATGGATTGATGGATATATGGATGGATGGATGAATAAATATATGGATATATGGATGGATGGATGAATACATATATGGATATATGGATGGATGGATGGATGGATGGATGGATGGATATATGGATCTAGGATGGATGGATGGATGAATAAATATATGTATGGATGGATGTATGGATGGATGGATGAATGGATGGATGGATGGATGGATGGATGGATGGATATATGGATGGATGGATGGATGGATGGATGGATGGATGGATGGATGGATGGATGGATGGATGGATGGATGGATGGATGGATGGATGGATGGATATATGGATGGATGGATGGATGGATGGATATACGGATGGATATATGGATGGATGGATGGATGGATGGATGGATATATGGATGGATGGATGGATGGATATATGGATCTAGGATGGATGGATGAATGGATGGATATATGGATGGATGGTTGGTTCAAAGGATGGATGGATTGATAAATGGATGGATGGATGGATGGATGAATATATATATGAATAGCTTATGTGAGTTTAATAATTTCCACTTTTTAACTGTTCATTTTTCCTCATCGTTTCATTGATTTTGCCCAAAAACAACTTCTATCAAGCGCTGACTCAGCATCTTCCGAGGACGTGACCCTCGGCGTGACCTCTCTCTGGGTCACCGTCGCTGACCCTGTGGTCTCCTGCCCCCCTCAGCAGCTGGACACGTCTCCGGACCAGTACGACGTGACGCCCGGACCTGTGGAGTCGACTCCCTGCACGTAAGAGCGCCACCTAGGACGCAGTCTCGTCGTCACGCCGCCTCCTTCTCTTCTCGTCCTCTCAGGCATGTGATGTTTCGCTCCGGCGTGCGGCGGATCGTCTTTCCCCCTGTAAGTATCTGCTCGCCATTATCCCGAGCGTTCAGTGTTTCCACGGCTCACAAAAAGAACTTCATTACCCAAGACTTTTTCAAAAGGTTCCGGTTACACGGGATGACGGACGTCAGCTGGTTATGACAATTACAGAAAGACGATCCACCGGCGTGTGCCGAGATCCCGTAGCTCAGCGTGACCAGTCGGGTGAACTTTTAGTGTTTTTCCCAGCAGCTCCATTAGGTCAGGTCACAAATTAGGTGTTTTATTTTAATTTTGTTTCTGATTTGTATCAGTGATTTAACATTTTTTTTAATATGGTGAGTAATATTGTATATATTTATATTTTCCCTGATATTCCACATTTCTTGAGCCATTTCTTGTAGTTTTTTAACTAAAAAATGTAATTATATTTTTCCTTAAAAGCAATTCTTTTTTATTGTCTTTTTTTCTGCGTGTTTAAAAATATTTTACTCACATTTTTCTTTCTTTCTTTCTTTTCCTTTGTACACTTAAAACTAAAACAAATGTCTCCTTGTTTTCCTTATAGTTCTTTTATTAATAAATGTTTTTTGTTGTTTTTTTTACCTCAGAATTTGGTTTCTACCTCTAAAATATTTTCTTCTAAACTTACTTTACTTCTTAAATTCTTTGGCCACTTATATGTGGAATTTTTATTTAAAATACAATAATATATATTTTTTAAATAAATGGTTTAAATATTTTTTCTTTTTTAATAGAGTAACATTTTTTTAAATCCATTTTTAAATAATCTTTAAATATTTGTTATTCAATAGACGCTCTGAACCTTTTCTTATACATAACAAAGCAAAAATTAATATGAAAATCAACTAAAAATCTTCTTTCAAACATTGAACAGAGAAGCAGATGGAGCACGAATGCTCCTCCCAAGATGCAACACTAATAGACTCAGGGACTCATCCATCCATCCATCCATCCATATATCCGTCCATCCATCCATCCATCCATCCATCCATCCATCCATCCATCCATCCATCCATCCATCCATCCATCCATCCAGCCATCCATCCATCCATCCATCCATCCATCCATCCATCCATCCATCCTTCCATCCATCCATCCATCCATCCATCCATCCATCTGTAACAGATTGACACAGCGACACACTTTTTCTACCGTCGATGCATTTAAAACCAAATCTGCTCTCTCCGGTCTCACTGCCCAAATCTAATGAGTTTCTTGGCGACCCCGGCGTCACCTCTGGATCACGCTCGTAATCCCGCCTGGCGACAGATGTGGCGGCAACTCTGACCTCTTTATTAAAGATGTCACATGACCACACGAGTGTCCTAGTATCTGAAATCTACTCTCCTGTAGTTTTGTTATCCTTTTTTGTGTGTCGAGATCAAAAGTCCACGTGCTCCAGAACCCGACTCACAATGTTCCTGTGACTCGTAGAAAGACGGACCGGCGCCGGGACAGTACAGACCAGAATCACGACCCGGCAGAAGCGTCACTTCCTGCTTTAAATCCACGACCCCGAGACTTTTCCACGATGTCTCTGTGAGTTCGGAACAAGAATCTGTGTCAAAGTTTCTTTCCTTTTATCATCTATTTATTTACATTTCCTTATTTATCTTTAAAATCCACTTTTATTTTATTTTAATTGAAGATCATTATTCTGAAAAGGAAAGTCGAAGCCTTGTATTTACTTAATTTAATGGATTCTTAAGCGATTATACTTTATTTATTTGATAGTTAGACATGTTGATATTCTATTTATTCTTTCATAATATTATATTTTGTTTAATCAAATATAAGTCAGTTGTTCTTTACCTACAAAGTATTATTATCTATTTTAATTTCAATTTTGAGTGTGTTTGAACTCTTTTAATTTATGACTTCAGTTGTGTTCTTCCCCTCAGGACACTCCAGGACCAGGAGCTTACGAACCCCCGTGGAAGTCTGGGGACCCGGTGAGCAGCGAGAGTCCCGTCCCTCCCTCGTTCAGCCTTTACTTCCGGGACATCCCGGATACTTGACTGTTGTTCTCGTTTTTGCTTTTCTGATTAACTGTTGACTAGTGATGTGTTGATGAAGCTTCGCGAAACAGTGTCATGTTGTTTAGAGGTCAATAGGTGGCGCCATCAGTTTAAAAAATGATGTTTCATTAGAACAGTTGTTCAAAACAAACTAAAATAGTGCAGAGACCGCCATCTAGTGGACTCTGAAGATAATGACACTGCTTCATGAAGCTTCAACAAACCATCAGTGCTATTGACCTTTTAATGCCTTATTTGTTATTTCCAAACAATTTACTTAATTAAAATACTATTTTTCTCCTTAACCCTTGTGTCGTCTCTGGGTCGAGGATGCCCCAAAAAACAACACTGTGATCAAAAATTGACACAAGGGATACCTCAAACACATTGTTTTCGGGTCAAACACCAGAGGTTAAGATAATAATTATTTTTTATTAAATAGTTTTTGTTTTTACAGTTCCTTTTATTGTGATTAAGTTAGTTTTTTTGTACTTTTTCTTTTTAACAATGTTGTTGTTTTGTTGTCAACACACACAAAATGTTTTATTTTCATCTTCTCTCAACTTTGACACTTTCAGTTTGTTATTTCCCCCCAAACAAAAACTTAATTTCATCTGAAGAGCTAAAGGAACGTTCAATTTCTTTGTCCACCTCCACGAGAGTCTGCGATACTTTCCTCTAGTGATGGTCTGATGAAGCTTCATGAAACAGTGTCATTATTTTCAGAGTCCACTAGATGGCGGTCTCTGCACTATTTTCTTTTGTTTTGAACAACTGTTCTAATGAAACATCATTTTTAAACTGATGGCGCCACCTACTGACCTCTAAACAAAATGACACTGTTTCATGAAGCTTCATCAACACATCACTACTTTCCCGCCTCCGATCAACCTGGTACTAAAGACTTGTGTGATGATCCGTCACAAGGAGATACAAAAGTGAACAAACACATCAGAAGGTTCCGACGTGAATAAAGACATCGCCCGACTGCAGCGATGATTTTGAAGTATCCTCGTACGACTTGTTCTGGTCTGCGGTTCCTCCGAGTCCAGCTCTCTGACGTCAGTGGTTCTGGATCCAATTTACTGTGCCAGACCTTATCAGAACCTGGCCGCCTGCAGGGCCTCAGGATCATTAACCTTCCCGGTCATTACGAACCTCTTTAATGTTCTGCTCCGACTGCACCGGCGCTCGTGGACCGGGAGCAGAACTTGTGGTCTTGCAGCTGTGACGCAGGCGAGGAAGCAGAAGCGATCTTATCTGCAACAAAGAGAGCTTCACTCCACTTAACTCGACGTGATTCTGACTCCGACTCCTTCTCCGGGGTCGTGGGCAGTCGGAACTCCTTCGCCATCCTAGCGCCGCTGCCCTGTGCTGCACCCAAGGAGGAGGAAACGTCGCTCGCGGCTCGCTGCACCTTCGGATGGCGAGGAGTCGACGCACAGTAACCCGTTTATTCTTATCTCGACCTACTCTGCGTACTCGGACGAACACGGGGATGGACCCGCGAGGAAACAAGAGGGACAGATCACGCTCTCGAACAGGATCAGATCAGCAACACCATCCTGAGCGCTGCTCTCTCATCGAGGCCGGTTGAGTCACCAACACCTTCAGGCATGTGAAGCTTTCTTTTTTTTTTTGTCTCACTCCCTCTCAATGAACTCATCAAGCCGGCAGCTTTTAATGTTTACTTTTAGAAACACATCAAAGCTTGAAGAATTGTATCAAACTTTCATTCGACTTCCTATTCCTGAGGCTTTTATTTTGTACAGTCTTTTCTAGGGGTTTTCCTGTGTTTTCGTTGCTCTCTCGACGGTCGGTGAGAGCGATGCTCGGCAAGATCCACGGCTGTCGACTATCAGTGACTGTGAGTATGTATATCATACCATAAATGTATTACTGACAAGAGACGAACGAAAACCGAAGAAACCCAGGAATAGACTGTACAAAATAAAAGCCCCAGGAATGGGAACAAGACTGATGATTGTTTTTTATTATAGATATTTTTTATAATGACTCCAAGATAACGACAGATGGCGTCTATTTTTCTTTTTTTATTTACTTACACTTAAAAATAAATCTACAGTTCTGCCTCCACGATCCACTATTTTGACCTTCCGCTAACACTAGACCCCCGACAGATTAGCTAACTTCTCTAGATGAACTTGAGAGACGACAGGGAAGTCATCTAGTGGTCGCAATCCATCGACCAAAAAAAAAAAAATTGGTTGTTTTGTCACCGAAATCGGTTCTAGTGTGAACACACAGCACCAGTGGAGCAATGCATGCTGGGAAACATTTACATAACTGGTCTAAAATCCAAAACATAGGAAGAAGAAAATACACATTTAGTAAATATTAATTTATTGTTAAATGAAAACAACAAAACAAACTTTTACGTAATACACATTTACAAACTTGTTTATGGTATTTACATAAAAAATAAAGTTTCCTCCAGTTTTAAATATTAAAAATGTCATTTTCTTTCAGTCGAGGTGTTGATAATTTGAAGAACTGTGGCGTGAAAACACAGTTCGAACCTGGAAACGACGTAAGTGTTGATCACCTTAGTATAGATTTTCTAGCACCTGCAGTGTCAAAATAACTGGGATAACACTGTGAAATTAACACTTTCCATTTATGAGTTCAACAAGAAGGAAACGTGCTACTGACTCCTGTTGGTGTCAAGGAGGGCAGTCCCAGCTAGCAGGGGTGAAAGGCAGTAGCCTCTTATGCTTTTGAAAAGGGGAAGGAAAACCAGAGAAACAAAATCTCACCAGAATGTTCGGAGGGGGAAGTGAAATCATACGTCAAAATACTGCAGGGATCAGCAGCCGAGACAGAATTGTGCCGGCGAGTAAATCCCTGACCTGAGCCTGAACTCGCGACTGTTGTGGAAGAAGAACGTTCACGACCAACAGTGAGTCTGAGTGTCAGGAGAAGAACCAGAACGTTCATGACGTTCAACGTTTTACTTTTACTACTTTTACTTCTACAACTAATTATACTGATTCTACTACTCCTACATCTACCTCTACTACTAATTATACCACTTGTTCTACGCCCACTATTACTGGGGTGGAAATGTGTCCAAGAGGAGTGTCAACAGGTTGGACAGGTTGATCAGGAGGGCTGGTTCTGTGGTTGGAATGAAGCTGGACTCACTGGTGACAGTTGCTGAGAGGAGATCATTGAACAAACTACTGTCCATCATGGACGATGACAGTCATCCTCTCAGCACTGTCATCAGTGAGCAGAGAAGCAGAATGAGTGCACGAATGCTCCTACCCAGGTGCAAAACAAATAGACTCAGGGACTCATTCATCCCTCGGGCTATTAAATTGTACAATTCTGAGTTCGGGGGCAGGAGTGGAGTGAGAGTATCTGGATGTTCTGTTCCATGTTAGTCTTTGTATCTTTGTCTTTGTTGTTTTTCTTTCCTTGACCTATGTTCTTTGTCTTTGTCTTTAGACTTTAGATTGTGTCATCTTGTTCTTCCTCTTTATGTTCTTCTTATTTTATTTTTTATGTATTATTTTTTATTGTTTATGAAAAATTGCTGGCTATTGTAAAAAAACAATTTCCCAAAGGAGACCTCCTGAGGGATCAATAAAGTTTTACCTTACCTTACCTTACCTTACTACTTCTTCTACTTCTTTTACTTCTACTACTTATTATACCACTTCTTCTACTTCCACAACTACTACTTATTCTACTTCTACTACTAATTCTACAACTTCTTCTAAGCCCACTTTTACTACTTATCCTACTTCTTCTTTTTAATTCTACTACTAATTCTACTTCTTCTTCTACTACTTCTTCTACTCCCACTACTACCAATACTTCTACTACTTCTACTTCTTCTACTACTTCTTCTACTCCCACTACTACTAATACTTCTACTACTTCTACTTCTTCTTCTACTCCCACTACTACTATTACTTCTACTACTTCTACTTCTTCTACTCCCACTACTACTAATACTTCTACTTCTACTACTAATCCTACCACTTCTTCTACTTGTACTACTTCGACTAATACTTCTACGGCAAATTCGACAACTTTCTTCTTCTTCTCTTTCTTTCTATCCTTCTTCCTTTTCTTCTGTTTTTTCTTTTTCAGTTTATTTCAATGTTTTCACGTCAGTCTTTTTCTTTTATGCCATAATTTCAACTGATTCCACACGTTTTTACTAGTGATGTGTTGACGAAGCTTCATGAAGCAGTGTCATGTTGTTTAGAGGTCAGTAGGTGGCACCATCAGTTTCATTGAAACAGTTGTTCAACACAAATGAAAATAGTGCAGAGATGCCATCTAGTGGACTCTGAACATAATGACACTGCTTCATGAAGCTTCATCATCACCATCACTACTTTTTACTTTGAATACTAGTAAAATACTTGAAAGTATTCTCCACCAGGAACATCATGGTTTAAAGAGAAGCCAACAGATAAAAACGTTTAGACGTTACAGACGAGCATCAAGAAGGTGTTTGGAATGTTTTTAAGTGTCTTTTTTGGACGAAGATGAAGACGAAGACAACTGAGCTCCATTAAAATGAAGACACATGAATCCCAACCCTTAGCCGACATGAGGGCGAGTAGAAAATGAGTGGAGTTGGATTTTTGGGGAAACTTCTAATGGAATATCGGAAAATCTGGTTTTCGTTGTGGGGCGATTTTCCGTTTTCAAAGGCATGAAAGAATAACTCATTATAACTCCGAGTGCGGTTGAACAGTAAATTCGGGGTAAGAGTGAAGAAACGGTCAGAAAGTGAAACTCATTTCTTTCCCTCGTTCTTCAAACCTCGGCATCATTAGACGACTCGATAGATTCTCGGATTCGTGGGACGAGCCTCGCGAGTCTTTGAAAGTGTGATAAGACTTCAGGGAGGCGAGGAAACGGATACTGAAAATAACCAGGCAATCTACTTCCCAATTCTTATTGACTTCAATGGAGTGTTTTGTTTGGTCAATGGAGCCGCTCGGAACAACATCAGACACGGGATGCGTTCGCGTCTCCGCGACACTCGAGCGCCTGGAGAGGTTGAAGAGCCGGAGCTCTTGTTCCCCGCGTCATTATTCCGGAGACAAAAGCCGCGCTACACAAGCTTCCTCCCCGAGAGGAAGGCAATCTTATTAACGCTGCTTTTGAAAGGCCGCCGATCCTGAGAGGGCGGCGGAGATGGAGCGTCGACACGTGGGCTCTTGGAGAGGGATGAGCAGAGATTCCTGCCTGTGGTCGGACCACCAAGCCCCCCTCGGTAATCTCTGCCTCTGTGGAGCCCGAAGCCTTTCCTACCCCCTCATCCCGGTGATCCGGAGTCCAGCCTCTGACATACGCTTCATACCGACGACTTAACGCCCTTTAGATTCTGCAGCCTTGACCACAGGCCCCCCGGGCAGAGCCTCCCCTACCCCCTGTTTCGCAACTGTCACCCGAACCCTGATTCGCAAAGGGCGGATTCTGTCCCGGGTCAAAGGTCATTCTGCTAAAAAATCTGCGAACACAAAACTGGACGGGCTTTTGGTCCTGGCTTTGAGTTGGATTTTCATACCGACTTCTCTTAGAGAGTACAGGGGGGATATTTTGCCAGAGGCAACACGACGCATAATGTAGGGTTTTCTAAGTGAGTTTGATTGAGATGGTTCTGCTGATAATAAATCCTAAAACTATAGGATCAACTGGCCAAAGTAGGTTGTTAAAAGTCTTGGGTCCGAAGTGTGTGAGACCCCAAATATTTCCACGAAAAACCAGGTGAAATCAAAAGCTGCATTGGTTTAAAGACTTGTAGCAGTTCGAGAGACGTTCGAAACTGCAGGTCGTTCCTCCGTCAACTTCAGACTGGAAAGGTTTAAGCTGTAAATAAACTTGCTTTCAATCCCTGAACACACTCCGTTGTATTGTGAGCACACACGCCCACCCGGGTAGACACACGTTGGCAGTGACTGGACTGTCAAGAAGTGGATCATCTTTGTTTTTTCTAGAAGGAACCGCAGTGTTCTTGGGATGTAACATGGCATCTATGGAAATGACCAGCATGTAGGAGTTCTAGGAATGTTCTGTCGGTTCTCTTTTACGAGGGATCGCTTACAGTGGGTCGGTTTTAACAAGAAGTCCAAGTGAGGGTCTGACGTGTCCTTAACTGTTTGTGACCCTGGTCTGGAAATCGCTATATAAATAAAAAGTACTTACTTAAGGTAAGGTAAGGTAAAACTTTATTGATCCCTCAGGAGGTCTCCTTTGGGAAATTGTTTTTTTACAATAGCCAGCAATTTTTCATAAACAATAAAAAATAATACATAAAAAATAAAATAAGAAGAACATAAAGAGGAAGAACAAGATGACACAAGACTTACTTACTAAACTGGCCACTTCTAGACAATCCATTGTGGTGATAACAAAACTAGCATTGTCACGTATTAAGCTAACTCTTTACATGCTGTGTCAGTCAAATCTACTCTCCTCAGAGATTTATCATGGAGGCGTTACGGTGATTTATTATTTACAAATCTTAGATTTACAAATCTAGAAGTGATTGTAGTGATTGTTACTGCATATATAGGTACTTAACCAGTTACTAGTGATGTGTTGATGAAGCTTCATGAAACAGTGTCATTATTTTCAGAGTCCACTAGATGGCGGTCTCTGCACTATTTCCCCTTGTTTTGAACAACTGTTCTAATGAAACATCATTTTTAAACTGATGGCGCCACCTACTGACCTCTAAACAACATGGCACTGTTTCATGAAGCTTCATCAACACATCACTACCAGTCATTTGTAAATGTTCAGTCAAAACTCAGACCTGAAGGTGTATTTTGTTGAAACGCAGACCAGAAGCAACTACAAAATAAAACATTGATGTGCATTATTTTGGTAGGGAGTTAAGAATCTACCATAGAAAAAGAAGAAGGTTAAATATCAATCTCACCCGATCCTATCAATACTAATCAATACTAAGCCTGTGAGTATATTCAACCGTTAACCATCATATGGCTCAGCAGGCCTCATTTGGTTTTGGTCTTAAGGTGTAGAATGTTAATCCGTAACGTCTGAACTTCTGGTTCCGGTCCAGAGTCGGCGGGTGATTTAAGATAATGGCAAGAGTGGAATGACACCATCTAAAGGTCAGGAGAACATCTGGTGTCGGGGAACCAGGCGTAGGCAGACGTGCAGTTTTTCCAGGAAGGTTTAATGTGAAGCAGCCACCGTTGAACCGATGGCGGCGGCGTCGCCAAGATTCTGGGACCGACTCTGGCTGGTCAAGACCGGACCGAGGGTGTCGAATAATCGAAGACTCAGATTCAGCGAAAAGGTGACATTTGTCCGAAAAGGGGTTGGAATTTTCGAAAGAATGTGAAGCCCGCCTGGAAAAAAACACCCAACGCTGACCAGCGGACACACAACAAAGCAGCCATTGTTCGCCTTCAGAATCCTCCTCCGCCGCACGACTCGAGCTTCCAGCTGAGAGGTGGCGGCATCGGTGACTAGACGGGGGGAACGTGGCGGGCATGGAGACGCACCGGGAGGGTTGACCAGGTGTCCTTTTACCCCCCGATCGAGCCGCTGACAGGCGACGTCGGCGCAAGATTACGCTTTTATTAAATGGCACGTTAAAGTTTAATCGGCTCCAACTGTCGACTTTTGGCCAACCGTGGGGGGTCATTGTTTAAGTGGCGCTGGCAGCGGCGCCGCCGGTGGCCGCGGCCCAGCGACGTGGAAGAGTGATCGAGTGAGTGATGGATCACGTCGCCTGCCAAAGCCGCCTTCTAACGCTCACCGGGTTATTATTCCTTCAAACAGGAGTCAGAGTGCCAGCGACTGTTGTGTCAACAGATGGAGAACAACCGGTCGATGTGGCTCATGCAGTCACGAGGTTTTTTTTCTCTGATGGTTACGTCCTGCGGCCTCAACACACTCGACGCGTTTGTAGACTCAGACATGAAATTCAAGCTCAAAAATGTGACAATGAAATTGTAAAAATGATAAGGAGAAAAATGTGGGAGGACAACGCTTGATAGAGTTGAAAGAAGATCTTTAAGATAGAGATTGAAGACAACTAAAAATGAAGGTGCTTTACTTTTCTTACTTACTTACAAATAAAAATCTAACTATAGAGATAAAATATAAACTCTAAATACAGATAAAAGACAAACTCTGGATATAGATCTAAGGCAAAGTCTAGGTAGAGATAAAAACACACTTTACATAGAGATAAAAGACAAACTGTAGCTATATATATAAACCATACTCCACATAGAGATAACAGTCATACTCTAGATAGAGATAACAGTCATACTCTAGATAGGGTTTTAAATAAAACTTTATATAGAGATAAAAGACAAATTATAGATGGAGATAAAAGTCAAACTATAGATAGAGATACAAGACAAACTATAGATGGAGATAAAAGACAAACTATAGATGGAGATAAAAGACAAATTATAGATAGAGATCAGAGTCAAACTATAGATAGAGATCAAAGTCAAACTATAGATAGAGATCAAAGTCAAACTATAGATAGAGATCAAATACAAACTATAGATAGAGATCAGAGTCAAACTATAGATAGAGATCAAAGTCAAACTATAGATAGAGATCAGAGTCAAACTATAGATAGAGATCAAAGTCAAACTATAGATAGAGATCAAAGTCAAACTATAGATGGAGATCAAATACAAACTATAGATAGAGATCAGAGTCAAACTATAGATAGAGATCAAAGTCAAACTATAGATAGAGATAAAAGACAAACTATAGATGGAGATAAAAGTCAAACTATAGATAGAGATAAAAGACAAACTATAGATGGAGATAAAAGTCAAACTATAGATAGAGATAAAAGACAAACTATAGATGGAGATCAAAGAGAAACTATAGATAGTGATAAAAGTCAAACTATAGATAGACATAAAAGTCAAACTATAGATGGAGATAAAAGTCAAACTATAGATAGAGATCAAAGTCAAACTATAGATGGAGATAAAAGTCAAACTATAGATGGAGATCAAAGAGAAACTATAGATAGAGATAAAAGTCAAACTATAGATAGAGATAAAAGTCAAACTATAGATGGAGATAAAAGTCAAACTATAGATGGAGATAAAAGACAAATTATAGATAGAGATCAGAGTCAAACTATAGATAGAGATCAAAGTCAAACTATAGATAGAGATCAAAGTCAAACTATAGATAGAGATCAAATACAAACTATAGATAGAGATCAGAGTCAAACTATAGATAGAGATCAAAGTCAAACTATAGATAGAGATCAGAGTCAAACTATAGATAGAGATCAAAGTCAAACTATAGATAGAGATCAAAGTCAAACTATAGATGGAGATCAAATACAAACTATAGATAGAGATCAGAGTCAAACTATAGATAGAGATCAAAGTCAAACTATAGATAGAGATAAAAGACAAACTATAGATGGAGATAAAAGTCAAACTATAGATAGAGATAAAAGACAAACTATAGATGGAGATAAAAGTCAAACTATAGATGGAGATCAAAGAGAAACTATAGATAGAGATAAAAGTCAAACTATAGATAGAGATAAAAGTCAAACTATAGATGGAGATAAAAGTCAAACTATAGATGGAGATAAAAGACAAATTATAGATAGAGATCAGAGTCAAACTATAGATAGAGATCAAAGTCAAACTATAGATAGAGATCAAAGTCAAACTATAGATAGAGATCAAATACAAACTATAGATAGAGATCAGAGTCAAACTATAGATAGAGATCAAAGTCAAACTATAGATAGAGATCAGAGTCAAACTATAGATAGAGATCAAAGTCAAACTATAGATAGAGATCAAAGTCAAACTATAGATGGAGATCAAATACAAACTATAGATAGAGATCAGAGTCAAACTATAGATAGAGATCAAAGTCAAACTATAGATAGAGATAAAAGACAAACTATAGATGGAGATAAAAGTCAAACTATAGATAGAGATAAAAGACAAACTATAGATGGAGATAAAAGTCAAACTATAGATAGAGATAAAAGACAAACTATAGATGGAGATCAAAGAGAAACTATAGATAGTGATAAAAGTCAAACTATAGATAGACATAAAAGTCAAACTATAGATGGAGATAAAAGTCAAACTATAGATAGAGATCAAAGTCAAACTATAGATGGAGATAAAAGTCAAACTATAGATGGAGATCAAAGAGAAACTATAGATAGAGATAAAAGTCAAACTATAGATAGAGATAAAAGTCAAACTATAGATGGAGATAAAAGTCAAACTATAGATAGAGATCAAAGTCAAACTATAGATAGAGATCAAAGACAAACTGTAGATAGAGATAAAAGTCAAACTATAGATGGAGATAAAAGTCAAACTATAGATAGAGATAAAAGTCAAACTATAGATGGAGATAAAAGTCAAACTATAGATGGAGATCAAAGAGAAACTATAGATAGAGATAAAAGTCAAACTATAGATAGAGATAAAAGTCAAACTATAGATGGAGATAAAAGTCAAACTATAGATGGAGATAAAAGTCAAACTATAGATGGAGATCAAAGAGAAACTATAGATAGAGATAAAAGACAAACTATAGGTAGAGATAAAAGTCAGACTTTATAGGGGTACAAATCATACTCTAGTTACAGATCAAATGTTTTCTACAGTAAGTCTTAAAGTAGAACTTTATTGATCTCTCAGGAGGTCTCCTTTGGGAAATTGTCTTGTCTATATGTGCTCAGAAGTCCCAACAGGGTGAAGGGTTTGAATCCCATAAGACGTAGCCAAACAGACTCTCTTCTACGAAGGCATGAGATGATGGTGCCACAGGTGACCCCGATGACCTCGGTCACTCTTGTCACCCACCTGTGACTCCTCGTCCTTGTTCGGCCTTCACAATGACGGTTTTTGGTTTCTTGTTTGGCACCGTGTTGCTGCGACAGCCAGCTCTTGCCCTCCGTGTGCCCCTGCAGTGTTGGCACCCACACACACCCCCGACCTGAATACCAGGGCACACACACACACACACACACACATACAAACAACTTTGTTTTTTCTGTGTACTACTTCAACATTGAAACTGTACTTGAGTGAGAAAGTCACACATGAAGAACTTTATCTCAACAGATTTGATTGATCGTCTGAAAAACACGCAGCAAAACATCATTAAAATACTGACCTCATAAGAAACCTCTATTGACCTTAACATGACCTTGATTTGACCACTATTTGACCTTTGCATTCTTTGCTTTCCTCCAAAATGTGTATGACTTAATGCATATTTATTGTTTTAATATGACACTTGACCTTTTTTGGATATTATATTTTCTTCTATTTTGACAACTTTTATAATCACTTTTTTGTATTTTAATTATGTATTTTGAATATTTGTTTTTTCAATTTCATTTTAATTTCTAACATTTTCTTTTCTCAGATAGTGTCGCATTCCTGACAGTAATAGTCAAAATTCTCAAATAAAAGTCACATTTCTGAAAGTCAAAGTCAAAATTCTCAGATAAATATTCATGTTTCTCACACTAAAATAAATACATTTCAAATAAGAGTCACATTTAGGAAATTATAAGTAAAAGAATTTGATAAAGAGTCACGTTTTTAACAGTAAAACTCAAACTTCTCAAATAAGAGTCACATTTCTGAAAGTCAAAGTCAAAATACCGGATGAAGGAGTCACATTTTTGACAGTAAACGTCAAAATTCCCAGATAAAAAGTCATGTTTCTGATAGTAAAAGAAAAAAGTCAAATAAGAGTCACATTTCTTAAAGTCAAGTCAAAATAAGAGAATAAAGAGTCACATTTTTGACAGTAAACGTCAAAATTCCCAGATAAAGACTCATGTTTCTGATAGTAAAAGAAAAAGGCAAATAAGAGTCGCATTTCGTAAAGTAAACGTCAAAATTCTCTGATAAAGAGACACGATTCTAACAGTAAAAGTCAAAATTCTCAGATATAGAGTCACATTTCTGGCAGTAATAGTTGAAATTCTGAAATAACAGTCACATTTTTGACAGTAAACATCAAAATTCTCAGACAAAGTGTCATTTTTCTGATAGTAAAGAAAAAAAAGCATCAAATAAGAGTCACATTGAGGGAATTATAAGTAAAAATAATGGAATAAGGGTCACATTTTTCACAATAAACATAAAAATTCTCAGATAAAGAGTCACGTTTATGACAGTAAACTTCAAAATCCTCATATATTCTTATCCTTCAAGAGTCATTCTTGTCTGAGATCTTTTTCTATTGTAGCTACGAAGTACACTATAAACATGAGAGAAACAAAACTGATTTAAATTTTCAGTCCGATAGAAAAGAGTGATGGTGGCAACACTCTCAGCATTGTGTGTGTGTGTGTGTGTGTGTGTGTGTGTGTTATGACTCTGGATCATCTCAGGTGTGTTCTGCATGTTCTCGCTCCAGTAAATTGAGCTTCATCTTGTCATTCTGAGCAGCTCTGCAGTCTCTCTCGTTAATCTATCTCCTTTTACCAGAGCTGTCACCAGTGTGTGTGTGTGTGTGCGTCCGTGTGTGTGTATGTAGGTGTGTGTGTGTGCGTCTCTGTGTGTGTGTGCGTGTGCATGTGTGTACTTCCCTCCTCACACGGCGAGATTAGACCATTCATCTCCTGGAGCGCCACAGTAGGTGTCACGTCGCACTAATGAGCAGAGGACGAGTAAAGAAAAAAGGAGAGGGAGAGAGAGAGAGAGAGGGAGAGAGGGAGCAGCCGATCGATCGGGAGTATCGACGAAGGAGGGAATTCTCACTGGGATGTTCTCTGAAGGCAGGTGGACTCCCCGGGATCTATCAGAGGAGGCTGGGACGAGAGCATGGGAGACATCAGACATCAAGGCTGGAGAACAACAGGAGTTATCAGTGTGTGTTAGGAGTGTGTGTGTGTGTGTGTGTGTGTGTGTGTGTGTGTGTGTGTTTCTCTCTCTCCCCGGTTACTCCAGCGAGGGGATGGCTGCTAGGCAACCGAGCCACATCACATCACATCAGGCCGGCCCGGAGAGAGAGAGAGAGAGAGAGAGAGAGAGAGAGAGAGAGAGAGAGGCGTGGGGGAGACGGAGGGAGGAGATGGAGGGAGGAGATGGAGGGAGGAGGTGGAGGAGTGAGCGGCGGCGTTACGTAAGCCGGCGGCTTCGCTCGCGCCGCTCACATTAATGTGCTCGGGCACTCGGAAGTGATGTCCATTAGTCACAAGTGACGGGGCAGGTGAAGACGCAGCGTCCAGCAGGGATTTTAATGGAGGGCATTACCAGCCCATGAGTAACACACACAAAGACACACATACACACACAACGGCCATGATGAAAGAGGTGAACCCCAATCACACAAACCCACACCAGAACCCTTGTTAAACACACTTATTAGACTGAGGTGAAAACGATCGACCGACCCCCGTCCAGAAGGTCACAAGTTTTTGTGTTGGTTATTGTTAGTGTGTAGAGGTTTACTTTGTTACTTTTAAAGTGTAAGGTTATGTTTTGCTGTAAGTAAGTGAATGATTTTGTTGAATTGGTTTTTGTTTTTATTGTGGGTGCATGTTGTTTTTAGTGTGGTGTGTGACCGGTGTGTATAAAATATTGTTTAAGTGTAAGATTTTCACCATACTGTATGTTTGGCTGTGATTTAGTGTGGGTGTATGACTATGTTCTTTGTGTGCGCGTATGAGCCGGTGTGCATTAAGTTGCGGGTTTAAGAGTGTGTTTAGTGTAGGATTGTGACCCTGTGTGTAGGTGTGCTTACGTGTTCGACCGGTGATAGAAAATATAATCATGTGTGTCTTTTAGGGTGGGTGTATGATCCTGTGTGTGTTTAGTGTGTGTGAATCGTTTTGTTTTTATTGTTGTTCAATGTGCTTAAGTTAACTTGTTTACAAATGTGTTTTTGTGTAAGATGTGTGTGTGTAAGACCCTTTGTGTAGTAATGGGTTTTAGTGTGGGTGGAAGATTGTGTGTGGAAATGTTTGTGAGTGTGATTTAGTTTGTGTCAACGGCCCTGTGTGTTCTTTGTTTGAGTGGATAATTCGATTTTCACCCTGTGTGTAATTGTTGTTTAGTGTTGGTGAATGAGTGTGCCTTGTGTGTGTATGAGTCAGTTTAAGAATGTGCTTTAGTGTATGATTTTTCCCCTTTGTGTAAGTGTGTTTTAGTGCTGGTGTATGAGTGTGTGTTTTGGTATAAAATGATATAACCCTATGTGTCCTTTAGTGTTTGTCTATGATCCTGTGTGTAGTTTTAAGTGTAAATTATCATGAGTGTGTTTAGGATTAAGTGTGGATTGATGAGTGTGAAAAGAGTGTTTTGTGTAGGTCTTTGTCTTGTGTGGAAGCGTTTATTTATGAGTTTTCGCTAGTGTGGTTTTTAGTCTAAAATTATAACCCTGTGTGTCTTTTAGTGTAGCTGTATGACCAACTGTGTGTATTTGGGTTTAAGTGTGGGTGTATGACTATGGCCCTATGTGTGTAGGTGTGGGTTAATGAATGTGGTAGTGTGTTTTTGTGTTGATGTATGTTTGGGTGTTTTGTGTAGGTTTATGTGTGTATGTTTTTGTGGAGATCTTGATGGGTGTCTATGAGTCTGGTGTAGGTGTGCGTGGTTTGTGTATCACGTGTGTTACATTTATTGTTATCTTCAGGTCAGGACCGTGTTTGTCTGTTTGAGATGTAGGTATATTTACAATTGTGTAGGTTTCTCTAGGTGTTTGTGTGTTACGTTTATGAGCAGCATGTAAGCAAACAATCTGACGTATAAACACAACAAACAAAAAGTCACAACACAAATGAATGATTAGCAGCTGAGTTCAGTGAGGTGAGCCGGTTCGAGTCCATGTCGCCGCACAATAAATATACTAAGTTCCTCTTGTGAGGCTGAAACAAACAAGTCTCTTTGTAAGTCCAGTCGGGTCAGAGCGACCCGGCCCGTCACAGCTCCCGGGGGATGACGCCGAAGGGTCTGACGGGGCAGGTGGCCTCCAGCTCCAGGGCCGTGAGGAAGTGCTCCGGGGCCTGGCTGCACCCGCGCGCCTGCAGGGCCTCGCCAAGACCGCTCCAGGCCTCGTGGGACGTGCTGTGGATCTGGACCGCGTCCCGAAGGACCTTCTCGCCCAGGTGGACCCGCCCCATCTTCACCATCAGACGACCCTGGACACACGACGACGATGATGATGAGACCATGTGACCCGATGACGCAACAGTGGTTGATTTGTGAACAGATGCTGATTGTTTGGTTTTTTTAATCCTGGATCAGAGCTTCTGCTCTCATGTGGTCACTTTAAAAAGTGACCTTTGCCATCGCAAGTAGTGCTGAGCTGTCAATCACAGCAGGGGAGTGACACCAGAGGTCACTTCAGGTCTGGAAACACTGCTCTGATCTTGTGTATTTATCTGTCTTTTGTGTGTTTTATTATGGATTACAAATAGATGTTTGTCTTGATGTTGCTCTATTAAATCCCAAATTAAATGTTTGTGTCTTATCTCTGTATGTCTTTGTGTGTTTTTAGATGCATGTCATTTTGTGTATTTCATTTTGCATTTATTTAAATCCAGTGTGTGTTGTTTTGCATGAATTTATGATTTCCTTGTGTAACTGTATGTTTAGTCACATGTCTTTTTCTCATGGTGGCTTTTTGTGTGTCTCCATATGTGTGTTGGTTTGTACTTTATTTTCTTGACCATGACTCTTTTTGTGTGTCTCCATATGTGTGTTGGTTGGTACTTTATTTTCTTGACCATGATTATTTTTGTGTGTCTCCATATGTGTGTTGGTTGGTACTTTATTTTCTTGACCATGATTATTTTTGTGTGTCTCCATATGTGTGTTGGTTGGTACTTTATTTTCTTGACCATGATTCTTTTTGTGTGTCTCCATATGTGTGTTGGTTGGTACTTTATTTTCTTGACCATGATTCTTTTTGTGTGTCTCCATATGTGTGTTGGTTGGTACTTTATTTTCTTGACCATGATTTTTTTTTTTGGTGTCTCCATATGTGTGTTGGTTTGTACTTTATTTTCTTGACCATGACTCTTTTTGTGTGTCTCCATATGTGTGTTGGTTTGTACTTTATTTTCTTGACCATGATTCTTTTTGTGTGTCTCCATATGTGTGTTGGTTTGTACTTTATTTTCTTGACCATGATTATTTTTGTGTGTCTCCATATGTGTGTTGGTTTGTACTTTATTTTCTTGACCATGATTCTTTTTGTGTGTCTCCATATGTGTGTTGGTTTGTACTTTATTTTCTTGACCATGACTCTTTTTGTGTGTCTCCATATGTGTGTTGGTTTGTACTTTATTTTCTTGACCATGACTCTTTTTGTGTGTCTCCATATGTGTGTTGGTTTGTACTTTATTTTCTTGACCATGACTCTTTTTGTGTGTCTCCATATGTGTGTTGGTTTGTACTTTATTTTCTTGACCATGATTCTTGTCGTGTTGCTTATCATCTTATTCTGAATTATTTACACAGAGTGTGAGTTTTTGTGTGTTGTTATTTTTGTGTGTTTTACTGTATGTTTCTGTTTAGAAATTCTCCTTTTTCATGGATTATGTTCATGTTTGGTGTGTGTGTGATTCTGAGCGACCTTTTTCAAAATCCATGCTTTTTGTGTGTAACTACTGTTTGCTGATTGTGTGACGACAGGTTTTGAGAATTTCAGCCTTGTGCACATGTGTGAGTTTTGTATTGTGTTTGTTATGCGTATAACCCTATCTTATTGTTTATTTCTTTAACCTAAATCTCTTTTTGTCGCATCTTTTTGTGTCTTTGTGTGAATAATGTGTGGGTTTTGTGTGCATATCCTTTTGTTATCTATCCATATATGATTTCTTTTGGTGTGTGACTTATACATGTTTGTGTATTTTATGCATTTCTGTATCTAAACAATTTTTTAACATGTTTGTTAATTTTTAGAAACCACATTTCTGTTTGTTATGCTCCGGTTGCCACGGCGACGTCTCCAAACACACACACAAGAGAGCAGACAAAACTCTCGATTGTGTTCGTGGCAATCATTGTCGCTGCGGTGACACAACACTGACACTCGTTGACACAACACTCCGGCGCTGCACAGTCACCGCTGGTGAACCAGCAAACATTAGCTGCAGGAGGAGCAGCAAACACTGGAGAAGGTTCAACATGGCTAGAAAAGTGGGAGGAGCCACGGCGCAGGTGAGTCGTGGAGCAGAAGAGGAGAACTTCATCGTTGATTCAACAACTCGACACTTGCTTGTAGCTCCAGGCGCCAAAGTTAATATTGGTTATTAAAATCGACTTCCTGCTCGACATAACTGCAGCGACTGAATCAACACGAGTGAAAAAATACCAGTTGTGTTGTTGACTTTTCGTCCATTCAAACCTCACAATGATGAGGAAAAAACTGCAGATATTGAAATCGCCTTCAACTTTATATTATTGTCATTAAAAGAGATAAAACAGAAGTCGTGCGTTGACTTTTTGACTCTTCGTACGACTCTAAACTTTGAAGCTGTCAGTGCACAGAGGAAGTTCCTGCAGTGGAAAGTGGAAAGAACTTCCGTGTGACACTGTGTCGGTGCTGGTGTCGTGCAGTAATGCTGCTGCCTTCGGCTCTCCTGATAACATTGTTAACATGCAACCTATGTGTGTGTGTGTGTGTTTGCTTGTAGGTGCGTGTGTGTGTGTGTGTGTGTGAAGGTCATACTTGACCAACAAAGACCTTCAATCAACAAGAATTGATTATCAGAACTAGAGTCATATTGCTGTCAATGCAAACAAACTAGCTCTCAGTTAGCGATCTGCAGTCACACACAAGTTAGCATGACAAGCACACACACATACACACACACACACACACACACACACATGCTTAACTGGCCTCAGGTTGGACGAACACTTTTGTCGTTTCTCACAAGCTCCAAATTAATTGGGCTGAGCTCACTTTGCTGTCCTGGGGCTCAGATGCAACTTTCAGTAAGACCCACACACACATGCACGCACACACACATGCACACACATACACGCACACACTACAAATATTCTTGGATACACTTTCCTATCTTCCAATGTTTCTTTGCAGTCGGAGAACGGGGGAAAACCAGCTCTTGCCGGGATCCAACGCTACTTCTGTCAGGGCGACTCACTGCGAATTGTGCGTTTGACGTGTGCGCACACACACTGAAGGAGTAACACAAGTCCCTTGATTTCTACTTCACAAAATTGACAGACGTATATGGATCCATAGAAGCTTCATCAATCGAATGCTGACTCCTATTTTATTGATGCTTAAAAGAATCGTGTAATTTACAACAGAAACTACACACTTGAGCTACTACACAAAAAAATAGAAATGACTAATTCAGTTCAGTCTCCAAGTTACACTCTATTGAAAAAGAAATGTTACTGTTTTGTTAGTTGCACTATAAGTCGGTAATTTGTGTCATTTGTTACTTTTATTGTCATGTTCACTATGTTTTTGTGTATTATTTGCCACCAGTGTGTATTTATTTGTGTGCTATTTGCAATTTAGATGGAAAAAGATGCTTCTCTTCGGTTCTTTTTGTGTGCATGTTATAGATTGTGTGTCTCTGCTTGGTTCATGCTTTGTTGTGTATAATTTGCATGCATGAGTTTAGTGTGTATTGATGAGAGCACCTTGGTGTCTTGTTCACAGGTGAGGGTGTCATTAGGAAGAAAGAGTGTAAAAGTCAGGAGAGGCTGGAGGTGGTTTCATATTTCCAATAATAGTCGTGTCAAAGTGAAAAAAAAGGAGGCGCTCGTCGGCCGTGACACAGCGAGCGCACGGAGGGCGGGTGTACTGTAACTACCATCTGTCTCCACTTTTACCTCGGATGATCTTCGGCTTGGTTTTCTCTCTGGCTCTGCCATTTCAAACCCAACTGATCTGAGCTCAGCCAATCTGCGGAAAGGCCAGCGTTTTCTCAACTCTGAGGACGAATTTAGGCTTGAAAAGCAGCGAACGATCTGAGGAGTCGTCAGCGGAAAATGTCACAAGAGTTTCAGGGAAGTGGAGTCGGGTGTTGGTAATGTTGTGGTTGATGATTTAAGCTAAGCTAACGTCTGTGGCGGTGTCATGGCGTTACATGTGGGGGGGGGGGGGGGGGGATAAAATGCAGTTTTTTGAAGGAAGGTGTTTTACTGTATCGAATTGTGAAGGTATGCATGCTATAGGTGGATATATAAACACAAAATTGTCGTCATTTCACTCACCGTGTTTGTGTACTTCTTCTTGCACCACACCTTGTTAATGTTGTGACAGGATTACAGCGCCACATACAGGCCTGGCATGTGTCCTACATGGTTTCCAGTTATCTGACCCGCTAGTAACAACAACATCTCCGACATCACAAACCTGTTCCAGTAAAACATACAAACTGCTTCCTGTAAGGCTTGAAGCAGCTGTTCTCTAAATTTAGTAACTGTTGTAGAACGTGTTGCTAACCAAGTTGCCGAAATTCTCAGTGAACGCAAAAGCTGAGCTAAGACCCGTCGTTGTTTTAAAAGAGAAAATTAACTTTGAATTTCTATTTTTCAACACAGTGCGACTCAGTAAGGAAAGGTCACTCCCTTGCTTAGACGGTGGTTGGCTGCATCCCCAACCGCTATTCTATCTTTTGTCATCGTGCTGACGTACGTGAGTGGTTGGACATCAGACTAGCAACACATCTAACAACCAAAAACCAGCATAGCAACATCAAGATTAGCTACAGAGAGTCATGGCACTTTTACACCACAGAGTCCCTGCCCTTCATGACTCAACACCACTCTTTTGGTGCTGTGGTTCCACTGGCCTCGCTACCTACCCTGAGGGACGGGGACAAAATAACAGAGAGCCCCAAAACTTAGAGACAATGGTGTACTTAGCAGACACAAAGAGGTCTGGACCCCATCCAAGCACCAGGAACAACTATTTAGAGCGAGACATTGTTCTTCTTCTTGCATTGTTTTTTATATAAAAATGAATTGTTTCTCGTATTGGGAGTCTTGCTGCTGACTCTTCAGTGCCCGGCAGTCGGTCACCGAGTGCCTTTTTAGTACCTGCTCGGCTCGCTTGGTACCGAAGCAGAGCAGGAAACACTGAAAATAGGATCTGCTTCGAGATACCCTGTTGGTGGAAACGCAACAAAAAGCCGGTACAATCGAGCCGTGTCCAGTAGAGCAAGGGTTAGTGGAAAAGGGCCATTGGTTGAAGATTGGTTGCTTGGTTGGTTGCTATAGATACCATAGCATCGCACATATAATGGCCAGTAGATGCGCCTTGTTTAGCTGTTCTTTTCAGTTAAAGAAATGTTTTAAGCTTATCTGCGATGTGTCCTAAATCGCACACTTCTGCACATACACTTAATATTCTGAGTGCACAAGTGTGTCCATGTTGAGCAGTGTGCGAAAATGTAGTGCGCTATGAGCCCTCAAATGGCCAGAAAATTGAGTCTGGATCGATGGACACTTTTGCACCCTTAACGTTAAGCTAAACTGAAGCTACGTCACTGACGACGCGTCTTCGGAGCAGATACTGACGTAAATATAATGAGAAAACACTAATTTTAACAAAAAAAAACCCACGACAACATCAATAACACAATGAAACACAACTTAATAACTTGTTTCCATTGGTGAAAAGTTATGTCAAGTGTCAGCGATAGTGTTTCAACGACTGGTTACAATCAGTGTTAAAAAGTAGTAGAAGAAGAAGCTGTCGAGTCATTTCCTGTTAGTGTGTAGCAGCAGAGTTTGATTTGAGACAGAACTACACTGTTATAATTTGAGCACTGGGCAAGTAAGTGCACTATCTTACAGTATACTGTAAAGCAGTGCACTCAGAGAAGTGCGCGATTTGAGACACAGCCCTGGTCTTGGCTACATTCATGAATCACCAAACTGGTGTCAAGCTGGTACTGCTGAAGTACTGGTGCTCCAATAACGGACAACAAATTGTGTGACACGAGATTGAAGACGGAGAGCGAGATGACAAACTGTTGATTAAAAAAAAAGATGGCGATGAAAGAAAAAAGCAAGGAAACGTAAACACGAGCTCATGTTCGCGAACCCTCCTCCATCTTCACGCGATCTCACGGACGTGCGACCGAGTTAATTCGGGAGGGAGAACGAGGGCGTGAGCTCGGCCTTGAGAGCGCAGAAGGAAAGTCGAGATCGAGTGTCTAATGGGACGAGGGGGGGTTTGGGGGGGCTCATTAAGAGTTTGAAAAGCAGCCAACCTGGCGACGGGACGAGCGAAAAGGGCGATGCATGGAAATGAAAATGGCGGCGTCGACAAACAGAAATAAGTCAACCCAGATGAGCCAAACGGAGGTTTTTGCGGCCAACTCCAGATAGTTATTTCCAGTCCTCTCTCTTCTTCTTCTCCCTCCACTGCAGGTCTTCCTCAACAGAATACATTTCTCCCGGTTGCTAGGCGATCCCATGGAGCAGCGAGAAAAACGAGCGTTATAAATAATGCATTTGCATGATCTAATCAGTCGACGCGAGCGCGAGGAAGATGGCGAGCGTCTGATAATTGGGACACAATTAATTCACGAGTCCTCGTCCTTGAGAGTGTGTGTGAAGTGTGTGTGTGTGTGTGTGTCGGTGTGTGTGTGTGTCGGACGAGTGTGCGAGGCTGACTCAGAGCAATGTGGAGGATGTTGGGAGTGGGTCAGATTCATTTCGTGCCATCGCCGGAAGCGAGACTGGACGCATTTCAGGATCAGCTCCCCATCTGAGCGCCGCACTCGCTCACACACACACACACACACACACACGCACGCTCAAACACATGCACCGTGTGCCTCAAATACACACCAAAACACTTACCATAATGAGGTTAAGGGGGGGGCAAATGTGTAAAAGCTGACGAGGCGGACAGCCTGACAGACGACCGGGATAGGTGCTCAGATGTGTCCCGCGGGCTGGGAACAAACAAACACACACACACACACACACACACACACACACACACACACACACACACACACACACACACACACACACACACACACACACACACACACACACACACACACACACACACACACACACACACACACACACACACACACACACACACACACACACACACACACACACACACATACCAGAGTGTTGCTGCCTCCACCACACCCTCACCCATCCTAAAATACCAGCAGCTGACCAGAACTGTGAGTCCACTGTACTTCCCTCACACACTCTCTAAAAGCCAACACATAGCGGCCGAGAGCTAAGTGGTGCGTAGTGAATAAGTGAACATGTTGGTCGCCCGGTTATTATGGGCTGCACCTCGGGGTCTGCTTGGTTTCTACATGACTTCCAGTCATGGGCTTTTCCATCCCCTTCCCCCCCCATTTCTGTGAACCGAGGACATCTTGTCACCAGTGTTGTGTTCTTCTCTTGTGTACACCGTTGTGTATTTTCTTTTGCTTTACATTTTCATTTCCTTGTTTTTGATTTTATCCTGCCATGTTTTTACAATGTGATATGACTTAGTTTGTTTTCCTTAAGCACTGGTTGGTACACATTTTGTGTATTTTAAGAATTTCTATTTATATATATTTTGCTGAGATTGTGGAGATTTATTGTGTGTTAATAGTGCTTTATCTGTGTAGACTCGTTTTTTTCACTGTGAGTTGAATATTGTATTTACCATTTGCATATGTACACTCCTGTGTGTGTGTAGATGACAACATGAATTTGTTTAAATGTTTTACTATGGTTACACCAAATGTTTTCACACACTAAAATATACATTTGTGTTTCATCATCCATGTGTGGTTTGTAAGACTGTGTATGGTTATTTTAGTTAGCTATTATTGTTTTATTTTGTACAGTTTGTGTACTTTCTTAACACGTCTTCTTTAAATTCAGTCCATTTGTGTGTTTTGGTGTGTTTTATTTGTGTTTATTCCTAACTAATTTATCCTACACAATAAAAACAAAGTGAGAACTAAAAATGAAGACAGTCAATCAACTGATGACTAAAATACATGTTTTTTTTGCTCATTATTTTTTGTTTATACCTGCTGTGTTTTGTGTGTTGACATCAAATAATAAAGCACTGATTTATCTTCGCTATAACAACACAGGAGCATAATCCAGATAGGAGATGACGACAATAAGAGGCCATCTAGGAGCTTCAACATCCATCTGAGACGTGGAATAGACAGCTGCCTCACAGAGCCATGTGGCACATGAAGCCTTGTCGCCTGGTTACACCCTGGTTGTATTAGATTACAGCGCTCTTGAAAACCACGGCTGAATAAACTACAGTTTCCAAACTAGAACGGATTCTCTTTCACAAACTCATAGGCGACTCCGAAATCTCCATAAATGTCCCTCTTTTCCAGAACAAAAGCCGTTGCTTCTATCATCTGTTGGCCTAATAACGATCGGATCTCCGGGACGCTCAAGGAAAAGTACAGTATGTACTTTTGCGGATCTCCAGTGGAAGAATATCAACCAAGAATATCTTCCGAATCCCCCTCAAGGCGCGAGAGAGAGAGAGAGAGCGCGATAAATGGGCCACCGGCACATAAAGCGTCCGCGGCAGATACAGCTTAAAAATACATGCGAGCAGCCAGGGCCGCCAAGAGGGAAAGAAGCGACTGTAGGTCGGATTCTGGCAGGATGATGCAAAGCCAGAAAGATGGGAAATGCTCGGAAATGAAATGTCCCGCACGCTCTCCCACCACGGCTTGTTGCCGCCGTGCACGGACGACAGTATTAGCTACACTTTAATCCTTAACACAGCGGGTCCACTACTGTGTCGTCAGCATGTAGTTCATCCAACAGTCGTCGTCTGAGACTAGAGCAGCGACCGTGCTGAAGTCTCACGAGAGCTGCCACGACTATAAACAACAGCCTTCTGTTCCAGGTGGCAGAAGTAGATTTGAGAGATTACGTCGACTCTCTGGCTCGGGAATGTCTTGCAGAACACAATTTTGAAATAATATCTACACCCTGGAATCAGTATTCCTGTCCACGCCATGGCTGTGGGTCACAAAGGCTTATTTGACCTGAAATGCGCCCCCTAGTGGTTCACGACTAATATTTTGTCTGCTAACCCAAATTAATTTACTTCTGATATGAAACTATAAAGAAGGAGAAAAAAACAGATATATAATATAATAAAAATTAAACATTTTTAGTGATAATAAAACATATTTTAGGAAAAATTGCTTAATAAAAGCTACAGAAAAAAATATTCATTATATATTAATGGCCTAAAACATATTTTTACATTGTGTATTTTAAATCATAAACAAAACAGCAGAGAAAGACAAAATTAAACGATACACATCCTTGGCTAGAAGAGCTTCTTCAACCCACTCATTCACATTCTTGATAGTAATACGTGCAATGGAACTGCTTATGATATTGAAAGACATTGAAAGAAAAACACTTTCATGTCTTGTAAGAAAAGCCAAAATCAAATAGCACGAGAAAAAAATACTTCTGTTTCCTTTGAAGAGACATTAGTTCAGCTTCAATTACCCCAAATTATTACCCTATTGGTAGAATATTGTAACTACACACAAGTGATACAGGATTCTTCTCGTCTTATTATCAAGAGTTTTTATCTTGTTTTGAAAAAAAAATGTAAACACGGAAAAGAGAATCTACAGCAAAGCAGTGACACTATAAACAATTCATTCATTCATTTATTCTACTCCAACACCAGGGGGAGGCAGAATCACTATTTTCAAATCTACGGACAGGGTCTTTAACATTCATAGTCAATTCATATGCATAAATACTGTATGTATATTAGGCGTATCATTGAAGTATTCCCAGTAGTACTTGGATTATTTAAAGGATTTTAAATGCATGTTATAGTACTTTTTTTAATCCCCAATTTTTTTAAACCAAATATTAACTTGAAAAAAACAAAATTAAGATCATAAATGATGATAAAAGAATGGCTCATTGGATGGTGAATGGATTCGTACGATTCATAATAATAGCCGAGTTAAATATGTGGTTCAATGAGGGCGCAGACACACACACACACACACACACATACACACACACACACACACACACACACACACACTGAGAACACATCTGCCCTGTCAGAGACCCAGTGTAGAAGCTGCCAGCTGGATTTGTTTCAGCATTTCTCCCCCTGGGATTGGTTCTCTCAAAGGCCAAATATGGAAAAGACGCATATCTGAACTACACTTGTACACACACACACACACACACACACACACACGGTGACACACACACGGCAACGTGCACAGCAGCACTATCCTTATGTGGTCACAAGGTGGCCGGCATTCAGAGTGATGTCTTCACTCGCGGTCGTGTGTGTGTGTGTGTGTGTGTGTGCGAGGTGGATTTGAGGAATATCCCTCTTTCACCATGACAACAGAGAGAGGTCAGAGGTCAGAGCAGCTGCGGTTAATCCACTGGATCATCGGCAAGACAGACTCGGAGAGACTGAGCTGGCGAGTGGGCGGACGACGTGGGCAAGAGAGAGAGATCTTTACAGAGCGCAGGGAAGAGGAAGAGGGTCCGCTCCGATCAAAGAGATGTGGGGGAGAAGCTGGACTCCATCTTTTTTTTTTTTTTTTTCCAAATGAAAAGTTTTCCCAAAATAATTTGCAGGTCTTAGCGATGAAAGCAGAGTGTGTGGTGTGAGCGAGAGAAGAAGGGATGAGGTGAGAGGAGAAGAGCAAGAGAGCTTTTTATAGCAGCTCAGCCATTGATCTGAAGTCTCTGCAGAGTGAATCACAAACTCGCTGATGAGACGCACACCACGCTATCGTTGTGCTTCTCATTAAAGCGTCGCCGCTCACGTCCGGAGACGTCGGGCGGAGGTCCAGGTACGGACCGGTGTGAGCATCACTGCGGTGACAAGTGTAAACTCCTGGGGGTTGTCTATGTTTTTGTGTTATTTTTGTTTTCTGTTTTTCATGAATTTTGTACAGTTGTTTATAGAGTTTATGACAATTTGGATTTGTGTTTATAGTGAACACACTTGTCTTTATTTTGTACATTTCTAGTTATATTTTTGCGTCTCGAATTCCAGTTGAGTATTTGTATGTGTTTCATATCTATGTATGTTTTGCGTTTGTATGCAATTAGAAGTTTTCTTTGTACTTTTTTGTGTTGGTTGTATGTATGTTTTCAACTATTGACTATGTTTTCTGTGTTTTTGGTAAAAACTTCCTGCAGTTTTGGTTGTTTTTGGTTTATCTCTGTTTATTATATTTTATTGTGTTTTTAGTGTGTATTTTTTAAAGCATTTTTTGTCTATTTTTATCACAGTTTGAAAAGTCACCATCGTTTATTGAGGCATTGATTCCATTTTATTAAATTTGCAGCTTTTTTACCTTTGTGATTTATGTCTAAGTACATTTTTTGGTTTGTGTATTCAGCATGCTTTCTTTGTATTTTTTTCAGTCATGTTTGGGTATTTTTTCCACTTTTTTCCTCTAATACAGGAACAAAATATTTTCAGCCCTGATGGAACGTGACAAGCCGATCAAGTATTTATAAAAATGTTTTAATTATTAAACCCAATCAAAACAATGTTGTGTAACTAATTATGAATCTCAAATATTGGTTAATCTCCAAACAGTGATTTACTTCCATCCCATAATGACTGACCTTGTTCCGCTCTTCTATGGAAGGACCGGCGTACTGACGTGTCTACGAATGAATAAAACGCGCAACAATGTCTTCGCTGGGAGGAAGCGGTTCGATCGATATCGGGTCTCACCCGGACGATCCTGTGATTGTCTCTGCCGCTCGATCAATAACCAACCAATACCTCATTAAGCTGAATCGGATGAGGCGCAGGAGGAAGTGAACCATCGGGGAAGAAAAACTTGGAAGAGACGTCTCACTCCGGGTCATTTGTCGCAAGATAACATTGATACATAACGATTGATCAGGTATTTACGAACCACCCACGACGACGCGTCTCTAAGGTTCTCCAGGCGTTGTAAGTAGAAATATATATATTGAAGTCAATGAGGTAGAAACTTGCTGAAAAAACATCATACAAAGAAGGACGAGTATAGCTACGATGTTTGTCCAAGAACTGCCACAATTTAGTGTATTTTGCGAGCAAGTTAGTTGTAATGCAACTATTGTCATCCCTCTGCTATCAATCACATTTCAACTCCTATCACATTTCATAAACTGTATTTTTCGGGCTATAACACGCACTTAAAATCCTTTAAATTCCTAAAATCGTACAGTGCGTCAAGTCTGAAAATACACCCAAATATACGCCTTATTTAAATATAGTATGTATGCATATACGTATATTATAAATGTAAAAGACCCCATCTGTAGATTTCAAAATAGTTATTCTGGCTCCCCCTGGATTCGGAATAGTGTAACTGCATTGCTGTAGATTATTTTTACTCTTTTTAAATTTTTTTCAAGTTTGCAATTATTCACAAAACTAGATAAAAACTATTGCCGGTTTCACATTTCATCTTCAAAAAGTCTGTGAAGCAGGTTAATAGTCACGTAAACAGTCTTAGGGCGGGTCGTCCGGACAAGGTATGTTGAAGAGCATTGTTTAAATAATACTTCTAAGTGTTGTACTGTTCAAAATTAAACTAATCACAATAGAAACATATATAAAAACAATAATTGTACAGTTATAATTATCGTAAATTGTCCAATATGTAACAAAATGTTACATAGTGTTGCTTTAATATGAAACTACATCTAAGTTCAAACCTAAAACAAAGAACCAAACAAAACATTTAAACACAATTATAGTGTTTTTAGGGCAGTATTGCATCCAGACCAGTAAGGATCCACAACTATGAATAAAATTGAGGAGGAAAAAAAAAAAGAAAAAAGTGAGACTTCCTAGATTCTAAAACCAAAAGTCACTCACCACGTGCACCAGGATCCTCTCTCCGGTGGGATGGATGGCCAGGGCTTCGTCGTAGAGACCCTTGGCCTCGTCCAGTTGGCCCCTGAGCTCGGCCAGGCGGCCCCGCTGCAGCAGCACCGCGTCGGCGTTGGGGAAGAGCGTGCTGGCCTCGGCCACGCAGAACTGGGCCTCCCTCAACCTGCCGTCCGCCATGAACATCTCACCTGCAGGTGAGAAGAAGAAACCGACGTCACCGGGCGACCCTTGACCTCTGGTCAGCTTCTTCACCTTAATGTGTCATGTGAGTCTTTGTGTTTGTTTTGCAGCGGAAAACATATTGACATGTGTCATGGTCGACCCATATTTCACCTGTGAGTCTGATTCTATAGGTGTTTTTTGTGTTTTTTTAAATTCACATAAATGCATGAGACAATTTCTTTGTATACTTTAGTTTGTTTTGGTTGGTGATGATAGTGTAGTTTTTGTGGTTATGTTTGTTCATCATGTGAATTTTGTAAATATGTACATGTATTTGTGTGTCATTATGTATTTGTGTTGTTGGTTTTTTTTTCTTCTTTTTTTTCTTTTTTTGGATTCG
The DNA here is from genome assembly GCF_982586985.1 of Callionymus lyra. NCBI lineage: Eukaryota > Metazoa > Chordata > Actinopteri > Syngnathiformes > Callionymidae > Callionymus > Callionymus lyra. The sequence continues at coordinate 8,982,796 of NC_141828.1, forward strand.
TTTTTTGTGTTTCTTTGTCCTCATGGTTTTGTGTGAATTTTGTATTATTTTTTATGTGTGTTATTGGTTTGCGTGAAAACCTCTAGATTTAAAGTTGATTTTGTGTACTGGTATATTCATTGTGTGTACCTTTCTTTGTGGTACACCAGTTTTACAAGCATGTGTTTTTTTGCATGTGTTCATTTTCAGTGTTTATGAATCTATGTATGTTTGTGCGTTTGTTTGTAATCAGTATGTTTTCTTTGTATTTTTTCGTGTGTGTTTGTATGTTGTTTTGTTGAGTTGTATGAGTTTTGTTTTGTGTCTAAAATAGCGGCATTTTCACTCATATGTGGAACAAAATATTTCAAGCACAAATGGAACAGGACAAGTGATCAAGTTTTTTTTTTAAATATTTAACGTTTTTATTGTTAAATTAATTAAATCCATGTGATCATCTGGTCACATAACTAACCCACATGTACTGTAGTTAGATCTCAATATTTGTATACTGGTATGTTCATTTTGTGTGTTTTTCATTGTGGTATAATAGTTTTACAAGCATATCTGGGTTTCTAGGTTTTTTTTCTTCTTTTTTTCTTGTCTTTAAAGGATAAATATGTGTGTATCTGTTTTTTATAGATACATTTTTATAGATATTTATATCTTTTTTCAGTTTTTTATCTTCTTAGTTAAACAGGCATAGGTGTGTTTTTTTCCAGGCAAATTTACTGTTTTTTCTTCTTTGTGTCTCACTAGTTTTACATGATTCTAATGAATAAAATACTTTGCTCAATTATTTACATAACAATGTATATTTTATTTAGTTTTTAAATTAAACATGGTAAAAAAAAACACGTGTTTTATTTCGTGTACACGTGAAAAAGGGGCGTGGCTGTATCATTTTAATAGTGGCTGACGAGATACGGATGCTTGTAAAACACCTAAACTTAGACTTAACCTAAATTATGCAACGTGTTATGATGTAAACTGTGTGACGCTCGAGTACACAAAACATGTCACTGGGATTCACTCACACACACACACACACACACACCCCCACACACACACACACACACACACACACACACACACACACACAGGAGCCTGGGAAGTCCTGGAACTCTTGCCTAAATATGGTCATAGCATTCTCAAGCTGCGCTGCGACACACACACACACACACACACACACACACACACACACACACACACACACACACACACACACACACACACACACACACACACACACACACACACACACACACACACACACACACACACACACACACACACACACACAGACGTGAATGACAACGACCAATCACCATGAGCTGACATTTCTCTCAGGTAAACACACGAGTCGAGTGTGCTGTGCAAAGAGAACGCACACACTTGTGTGTGTGTGTTTGCTTTGGATGTTTTGTTGTGCGAGTGAGTCAGATGCACAGATGGAGATCCTGCATGTTCGCTTTCTGGGCCGCATCGAGAGAAGCCGAAGAGGTTCGTCTACATTTCTGTGAAAGCTTTTACATGAGCTGCAGGTGAGGAGGGAGGTCAGAGGTCGACACAACTTCCTCGAGGGAGAGTCAGAAGTTAAGAGAGGAAACGTGGGGAACTATTAACCCTTGTGAATTCTCAGGGTCAATGTAAGAAAACAAATGTGTTTGTGGTATCCCTTGTGTTGTCTGTGGGTCAAGGTGACCCTGATATAACACATGGGATACGATCTGTGCTGACAAAAAAACTAGGGAACAGGACACAAATTAAGTGCCAAAAAAACTTTATTTTTTTTAAATGAAATGGAAAAGAAATAAATATTTTAAGACTAAGATGAGTTATGCAATTTTAAACTATTCTTTCTATACAAAGGAAATGATTAAAGATAATTTGGAAAAAACTGTTTGAAGTTTTACTGAAGAAAAAAGACTTGGCTCTCAAAAAATGAAATTTCAAAGATCTATACAAAATAAATAATAAAAATATGATGTCAGCCCCAAAAAGTATTAAAATAAACACACTTGATACAACCGAATGACTAAATGAATGGCTAAAAGTACATACTTGTCCAAAAAATATTTGCCAGTTTCCTCCACAAAAAAGGTAAAGTAAAAATTGTGACTATTACAAATATTAAGACAGTAAAAATAAAATAAAAAATTGAAACAAAAACAAGATCAGGCTGGAAATATGATCATAAAATAAAAAAAAGAACCGGAATGAAAATAAATATAATTTTTGTAAAGTGTGTAAAAAGTGTGTAAAACAAAAAAAAAATCTAATATAAACATTCATAAAATAATAATAAATTAAATGAAGAAATAAAATAAAATAAAAAAATCTATAATTTTTTTTCGTCCATGTTTTCTATCTCTCTGTGCTACGGCATGCACACATTTTTGAGGAAGTGACTGCTGGACTCAGGAATGCTGGGAAGAGCGAACAGATCAGCTGACGGCCTGGAATCAGTAGATACGCCCAGCGGCGCCGACTGGCATCGTCACACGAGCGCACAGTTTATTCTATTTCATTCGGTTCTCAGCACAGAGATAACGCGGTTCAAAGGTCGGGATGAGAAAATAACAGCGGACCACAGAGGACGTGACCCTCAGTTCCCCTCGGTTTCCCCTCAGTTCCCCTCAGTTTCCCCTCCACCCAGTCCCGCCTCCAGTATGACGCCGGTCGCAGCATCTTTCTCGCCGCGATGCTTCCTGTGAAGCTTCGCACCTGAAGTCACGTCAGAGAGACGGCAGGAGTCGCAGTCGCCTGGACGTATCTGCTGATATCACACGAGGCTGAGAACGGTCATGTGATCGCGGCGTCGGAGAGCAAACGTGCACAAACTCTCGTCTCCCGAGAGACACGGAAACACATCTGAGCGCGGAAGCAGGTCAGTGAGCAGGAAAGTCTTTCGCACGAGAACTTGCACATCTGGGAGTCGGCGCTTCATTCAAAAAAAAGAAATCGCAGCTTGTTCAGCGACGATGATAATATCACGAGTACTTTCACTGATTATTTCATATACAGGTTCATTTATAGCCGGATAAAATGTTCTTGATTCTCGGAAGACCAAGATAAGTCAATTAAGTTGATATCTTTTGTTTGAGTTGTGTTGATGAGGGAGTTAAATCTGGTCAATAACCAGAGCGACTCCCATCTATTAGCATTTTTTTGCTAAAACACCAGCTAATCACATGTAGCAAATTGAATCCACTAGTTTCAACATAATAATTCACAACAACTCATAATTCCATTGGGCTCACTACTTCATACTTCATTTATTTGGTAAACGACGCACCGAGCCTTCCTAGTTTTGCCCTCGAGGGCCAGAAGTATTACTCTGCAAGTCCTCTTAGTATTACTTGGCAAGGCTCCTTAGTATTACTCCATGAAAAGTTGGATTAATTTACAAGGGTGCAAGGCCCTGGAGTTTCATTCCAGGAGGCTTCGTAGTAATACTCTGCTAAGCTTGGTAATATTACTCCAGGAGGCATCATAGTATTACTCCACAAGTCTTTGTAGTATTACTCTGCAAGGCTCCGTAGTATCACTTCTCAAGGCTTCTTAGTATTACTCCGCAAGGCTTCATAGTATTACTCCATGATGGTTTGTAGTATTACTCCTTGAGGCTTCGTAGCATTACGTAGCAAGGCTTTGTAGTATGACACCACTAATCTTAGTAGTATTAAGTTCGCAACGCTCTGTAGTATTATTATGCAACGCTCTGTAGTATTACTCTGCAAGGCTTCGTAGTATTACTCTGCAAGGCTTTGTAGTATTACTCTGCTAATCTCGGTAGTATTAATCTGCAAGGATTTGTACTATTTCAGATGATGATCAGATTTGTACACAAAACTAAAAAACTAAAAACCAACTATAAATAACAAGTGGTGTAAGAAGATCATGTTCAATATCTGCACTCGATGAAATAGTGTTGTTGGGACACATAACTCTGATTAGTCCTGATGGTGAACTGAAGTGCTGCGTCGCAGCCTACTCCCACCGCTGTGGTAGTGTGTCGGTAAACATGCCTGTAAGTGGCTTCGGCGACGTCGTCTTCTAAATGAATTAATGAAAATGTTTGTCGGGTGTTTTATAGAAAAGTTTTAACGACCTGATGTGACGTACCAGCTTGTAACCAGATGTACTCCAGGGTGGTCCAGACGTAGGCGGGTCCCTGGCGTCTGACGGAGCTCAGGTCGGAAACGTCGGACAGCGCCGCCTCCAGGCGAGATGCTGCCACTGAGGACGGGCTCGGGGAACCTGAGAGCGTCAAGACGGAAGGATTTCAAAAGAGTACAGATTAAGAATAAAGAACAAGCATTAGCATAGCATGTTTGACCAATCACAACGGAGTGGGTGTGGTTATGGTAAACAAGATTGAATCTCCAGAAAAACGTATTTTCAGTGGGCGGGGCTTAAGATACTGATGATACAATAGAGGTCAAAGATCAAATTAAGAAACTAAAATCAACACATTAGTTGAACTTTAATATATATGTATACAGTGTTATTAACTGAACGTGTTTTTGAACCTTGCGCCAAGTTCAAATCTCAGGGGGGCAGCATGTTAATGGAGGATAAAACGGTGACTCAAGGTGTCGCGCTGAACTCTGCTGGAGCGTAAAAAAACACTTGGCAGACCTGTCGCCACGTCCCGGAAGTCCGGCAGAGTCAGTTGAAGGGAGTGTTTTCGGGCAGCAGGGACCGCTTCGGTCTTGTCCGCCTGCGGGATGCTGCTGCTCTCGTCCGTCTCACTGCGCCAGAGCAAGAAAGAACACCGACATTTAATAATAAATAATGATGTTATTTTCACTCTATAGCTGATCACAACCATTAAATAACATACTTTATGATGGATTTACTCACTTTGTGTACTTTTGTTGGACTCACTTGTGGACACACCGGCACTGTTGTTGAGCTAAGGTCAATTATTTCTAACATGACAGTCGCTCGCCGTGAGATTAGGCGACTGGCACTAACCCATGCATGTGTGTGTGTGTGTGTGTGGTGTTTGTTGGCTGGTCCTGGAGATGAAGCAATGTCTGTTTATGAGTTGGTTACAGTGATGACAGCGGTCGTCCCTGCAGCCTGCGAGCCACATACACACAAGATTAACACTCGGAGGTTTGGTGTTTCAACTCGGATGTAATATCTGTTTGGTTCTTCTTCCGACCGCAGCGTTGAATCCAGATATTACATTTGTGTGTTGTGTTACATTTGTGTGTTATATTACATTTGTGTGTTATCTTATTTCCTTCTCTACTGACAACAAATCCCTATGTTGTTTTTACAATAATGGCAATACAAGTTTCTGATTCTGAAGAAAATACCATGATCAGCAAAGAAACGTTAAGTACATGAAAGAGACATCCCATCATAATGCTAAATCAGTAAGAGCCTTAGAGTGTTGCAAAACAATGGTTCCATATAGAGTTTATTTTTTACTAATTTTTGCTAGTTTACCCGTTTATTTCTGGAGTAAAGTTGACTAAACAAGCATCTTCAAGCAGCAAATATTCCTCAGAAATGTTGTTTTTCCAAAATAAAACATGATAAACCAATTCCAAAAAATTAGAAATAAAAACGTTCTAAATATTATTATTATTAATTTACACGTTTATCAAATTTAATACTACGCTGTGCCACCAGACAGTATTAAAAGAGTACCGAGCTAATTGACTAAACTTCTGCAATTTGAAAGTTTGAGTGAGTGGCTCAGTGCTTTTTAAAATATATATACAGTATATATATATGTTTCTTAAATCAACCTTTCAATATAGATATTATTAGATTCAATTATAAAATAAAAACAATTATTGGCATATAATGTGTTGATTTAAGTGTGTCTTAAATATATCGTTGACCTCTGTTGTATCATCAGTGTCTGTTTGTAAAAAACTCTCTTTTCAATGAAATATTGACATTAGAAAATGTGCTTAAGCCCCGCCCACTCTGCTGTGATTGGTCAAATATCCAGGTTGGACATCATAAATCCAGGAAGTCTCCACCTCCAAGGGACTTTGTTGTATAAACAAAGCAGAGCGTGATTACAGCTGGCTGGAGGAGGAGTGAAGCCATTATACCTCGCTCTCGTAACCTCTCGTTCGCTGAGATTTCAGACGGGGGAGAACTTAATAAAGTAGTAAGTTCAAAACATGGTCATGATGAGAGACTAACTGAATCTTTAGGGGAAGACTTTAACATTTGAAACATGAGAGTGAGTCAGTTGCATCTTAAAAAAACAACATATAAAAATAAATGAAGTTTCAATATTTGAAATGTATTTCATCCATCAATGATTCCGCTGGCGCTCACTCCAGGCTCATTAAATATTGGTGAACCGCACAAACGTGAATATTTCATGAATACACAACAGGTAATCCATAACCTCCTTCAAAGCAGATCTTTGGACCAGAGAGACTTCGCGGAGGGTCCGACTCACTTGTAGCGACCGGCGTCGTGGCGGCTCTGCCATCGCTGCAACATCTCCTCGCAGGTCTGCAGGGCGGCCGCCGGGCCGAGCACCACCTCCTCCAGCTTCACCTTGGTGAACAGCAGGCTGGAAGCGAGAGATTCAGGAGATCATTCACATCTTACGTCTCACCTCAGATGTTTTGGAAAGCACGAGTTGTGTCAAGTGTAAACTAAATTGACCCGAATGGATGTTTGGACCCAGTCAGACGTGCTCCTGTTGACACTGTTCACACAGAGCAGCAAACATCGTACATCTCTCATGACGTCTCACACACCATAACACCGCTGCTGCTTGATGGTCGCCATGGTTACCGACCATGGCTTCAAGGGAGTCTCACGTTCTGTGATAACAGTGCAAGGATCAACGATTTTTTTTTGGAGGGGTTTCATCGGCGTTCCTCAGCTGTCTGGTCACAGTTACGAGATCACAGATACAAGATGTATCTCTGCAGGGGTCTGAAGCTCTGTCATCCAGGAGAGACTCGGTTTTAAAAAGCCAGATGAGGTGTCAGGATGTCCTCTGACTGCTGCCTCTGTGACCCAAACCCAGATTTGTCCATCATGGATGATGACAGTCATCTTTTGAACACTGTCATCAGTGAGCAGAGAAGCAGAATGAGTGCACGAATGCTCCTACCCAGGTGCAAAACAAATAGACTCAGGGACTCATTCATCCCTCGGGCTATTAAATTGTACAATTCTGAGTTCGGGGGCAGGAGTGGAGTGAGAGTATCTGGATGTTCTGTTCTATGTTAGTCTTTGTATCCTTTGTCTTTGTTGTTTTTCTTTGACCTATGTTCTTTATCTTTATCTTTATCTTTAGACTTAGATTGTGTCATCTTGTTCTTTCTCTTTATGTTCTTCTTATTTTATTTTTATTTATTATTTTTTATTGTTTATGAAAAATTGATGGCTATTGGAAAAAAAACAATTTCCCGAAGGAGACCTCCTGAGGGATCAATAAAGTTTTTACCTTACCTTACCTTACCTTAGATACCAGAAGAAAATCATTTATTGTTTTTTTTTTTTTTTTAATAATCCAAGGTTCTTAATTAATATTATTATTTTCTCCTCCTTTCTGTCATATTTTTTAGTCATACAGTATATAAAATATTTTCTAATTATTAATGTTTTAATTATCTGTTTAAGTTTTTTTTTGTTAAATATATCTCATAGTTTAATCCCCAAAAAACATTTATGTGTCTTTGACCATTAACATGACTTATTACTATATTTTTCTATTTTTCTATATATTATTTTTACAAATAATATTATTTTTACAAAACGAAAGCTATCTCATTATTATCTTATTATTACACATGTTTTCCCTAATTATATGTATTGTTTAATGTTCTAATGCTTCCTTATTTTTGTTTGTATTTCTGATACTATTTCTGATTTTTATTTCACATTATCATATTTATTCATCTCATTTTTAACAATACAACAAAGTAAGTGTATTCAACATTTTCATTACATTTCTTTTTACCTAATGTTAATTATTTTATTACATTTTCCAATATTTCCTTGGTTTAATTTATACTCGCGATGTTACTTTAAGTTTTGATTTATTTTTATTTTAATTTACCTTATTGTAATTATTAATAAATATATTAATAATTCCTTGTTTTTATATGTATATTTGGATATTATATCTTATTTCATATTTCAATGTTTGTCCCTTTTTAACAATACTTATATTACAAAAAACAGCTTCATTTTTTTTCTACATTATTTGATTTACAATAAAAGGTTTTTAACTCCCTGTTCTTTATTTGTATTTCAATCCATTTTAACAGGAATTTTTTTTCTACTCCCAGGAAGTGACTTCTGTGTCCACATGTAGGTTCTGCTACTGTTGCCAGGGAAGTGCAGCTTCACTGATGCATGAGGTCTGAGGCGAACACCGATCAATAGAAAACAGAACGGGGGTAAAGATAGTCATCACAGCAAGCCTTGAGTGTGTGTTTCGTATATGTGTGTGTGTGTGTGTGTGTGTGTGTGAGTAGTGGGTTGAAACGTGGATGAGTGGCGACTGTGCGTGAGTGTTTCCGCAAAGCCCTTTTAGTTGAAGACAACTGGTTAAGTGATGTGGGAGTCTCTGATGTGAGTGTGTGTGTGTGTGTGTGTGTGTGTGTGTGTTGTAATTGCCAGAAGGGGCTCTCGGAGGATGCAGTCTGTCATGGGCATCACTCATCCATGAGTGTGAAGGGGGAGAGAGAAAGGGAGACAGCGGCGCTCGTCACATTTGACGCCCGCCTGCCTAGCTGTCCACGGCCTCCTTGTTGTTGAAGGCTCCTCCAATTATTCTGTACTCTGTCAGCATGTGTGTGTGTGTGTGTGTGTGTGTGTGTGTCGGGGGGGTACGAGAGAAAATTGTGCGAGTGTGTGTGTTCAGATCAATAGCTGAGAGAGACGAGCTTGTGTCAGGGGAGAAAACTCTTAGTGAAATGTGCCTCATTACCGACTCATGGGTCGCTGGACATTTGGGGGGACGAGGGCGTGTGCACGTGTGTGTGTGTGTGTGTGCGAGTGTGTGTGTGGAGTGAATAACCGGCAGAAGATTGTAGGACGGTTGGTTAAAAAAGTGAGAGTGTGTGTGTGGGAGGAAGAAGGTTAGATTCTCTGATGTGTGGGTGACAAGTGCTGCCAAGGGACTGTGTGTAAGACGTCCACCTTCCCTTCCAGTAGGAGTGTGTGTGTGTGTGTGTGTAGGTGTGAGTGTGTGTGTCTCCAGGCTCCTTAGTACCAGTTTGGCAAAGCGTTTACAGGCGTGAAGCTATCCTGGCGTTAAAAGTGACAAGGTGTGTAAAGTACTGACGTCTGGCTGTGATATGAGCTTGTTATTAAATTTGCCGCTCGGATAGCGAGACTTCCAAAAATGGCTCGTTACGTAATTAGTGTTGGGCTTGTACGTGATTCGAGCGCACACTCGCGTCATGCTCTTTCAGATGCGATTTCAATCTCAGGCATTTATAGAACATATTCTCTTATATACTCTGTATCCGAGAATGGTGCCTTAGATGGATGGAAGTGGATACGACATTTCTTCTGATTGGTTGAACTTCGTTATTTCAAGTATTAAAAGACAACAATGTGCTAGTGTTGTAGCTAATAGTTGAATGGGGAGTAAACTGTATATTTTTTTGGCATCAAGTTGTCAAAAAGGCCAGAGTGTGTACATGAATTGTATTTGGCCTATACTTGTGTCTGATGACCTTAGTTTTATTTGTTCAGGCTTTTCCTTGATTTTCTGGAACTCCTGTGTTGTTCTCAGTATTATCTTGACCCTTTTAGTATATATTTTATTGAGTAATGTTTTGATTGTTTAAGCGCTTTGTGACCCTGGTCTGGAAAATATATACTATAATATTACTTACTTACTTATAATTAAGTCAAAGAATTGGGCACACTTACGACGAGCCACCAAGCGCAAGCAAAGTTCAGTTACTTTCCTACACAAGTGCTACCACTCTATGGTGGGTTAGGTTAGGGGGCGTCAAGAAATTCTAAATGGGGGTTTTACCAAAATAATTAAATTATCTGTGAAGAAAAAACCTTTAACTGATGACAGTTACTCACTGGTGACAGTTGCTGAGAGGAGATCATTGAACAAACTACTGTCCATCATGGATGATGACAGTCATCCTCTGAACACTGTCATCAGTGAGCAGAGAAGCAGAATGAGTGCACGAATGCTCCTCCCCAGGTGGAAAACAAATAGACTCAGGGACTCATTCATCCCTCGGGCTATTAAATTGTACAATTCTGAGTTCGGGGGCAGGAGTACAGTGAGAGTATCTGGATGTTCTGTTCCATGTTAGTCTTTGTATCCTTTGTCTTTGTTGTTTTTCTTTGACCTATGTTCTTTGTCTTTGTCTTTAGACTTAGATTGTGTCATCTTGTTCTTTCTCTTTATGTTCTTCTTCTTATTTTATTTTTTATGTATTATTTTTTATTGTTTATGAAAAATTGCTGGCTATTGGTAAAAAACAATTTAATAAAGTTTTACCTTACCTTACCTTACCTTACCTTAAGTATTGATTAAATATGGTATGAATTTCATTGATATTAGAGCTTTTTTTAATCTTCAAGGGAGGTCTTCAGCTTCCCTTTGCACTCCCTTATAATGAACAAAGGAACAGAAATTCTGGAAATCCACCTATATGTTTTAAATTCATGATATGTTTCATGTTTACATTTTAATGGAGGGGTCGGGTCTTCTCAAGTTGCCCTTTCCCTTACAGCCTTCACCAATAACTCAATCATCAAGATTCAAATTTTCAATTGTTTGGGAGTCTATAAAACAAGTATTTATGTTACCTTTTCGCCTTCACATTATGAAGTCAGACTGATTACGATAATCTCTATTAATATTATGATATTATATACGGCATTAGACAGGGTCAGACGGAGAGAATGCAACAGCAAAACAAAACTATAAGACCCAAACCACAAACCTCAAGACCAATCTGTTGAAGTACATATTATTTGGAAAAATGTATTCACATATTATTTATTTGGGATTCACACACATTGGTAACTGGGAATTTAGGTCATGATTTATTCCCTAAAATGAAGCTATGTTTGGGGGTGTTAGAAAATATCGATATAGCAATATATCGCAATATTCTTTGCAACGATACTGTATCGATATTCGGCAGCACTGTATGGTTTTTTTTTGTTTTTATTCTTTTTTCTTCAATTAATTTGCACCATTTATTCATTTTTGATGGGAGCAGTTGATACGTCCTCCGCAGATAAATGAACACTGAAATTCCTCGAGATCCCGCAAGATCCCAGCCATAACTGAGGATGAGAGGATACAGTGACTCCAGCAGTTTTTAAAGCTGATGTTTGGACATATTTCAGTTTCAAAACAAATGAAAGCAGTAACAACTTCATCAAGAGTTTATAAACTCTGCAACAGCAGAGTCAAGTACTCGACGATACTCCAAATCAACAGTATCGCAATATATATCGTATCGTTGCCCCAGATTCTTGCAAATACACCTCTAGTTATAAGTGACCTACAGATCAGATCGTAGATTGTCAGAGTCTCCCTGAGTGGATGTTTCAAGGAAACAAACATTTGTTTTTATCTGCACCTTCGTAACCGTGATGTGTAATAAAGACAAATATTCGCCAGATAGAAAGAAACTCAAAAGTAAAAACCTTGACTGTTTCACTGTAAGTCTCTCGACAAGACTCACAGTTACATCACAAGTGATGCAAGTCAAGCGAGGAAAGGCTATTCCATCTTGCTTCTTTTTTTTTTTTTTCGACTCTCAATCTCCGCACGCGTTTCCCTCGGCGCCCACGGTTGCGAGATTGATTTCATCAAGATTACGACAGTCCAAACTACACCTCCGATTACAAGACTGTCATTCCTCCGGAGAGCGTGTATCTGGGTGGAAGTACTCGGCGGTGGCCAGCATCGGCGTGCCTGAGTAAACCCTGTATAAAAATAGCTAATAATGCTCCGTTGAAAAAGTGGTACATCTACTGCATTAGTCATTTCTGCACGCCCACTGATCAGAGCGTCCAACGACGACTACACACAGGCATGCACACTTGCACATACTGTATGCATGCACACGGCACGCATGTGTGCACACACACTCATGCTGTGCACACAGAGAGATTAAGGAAGGATGTGCAGACAGGCCTGCTCTTTGTGTAACAGAGCATAAGCTCGTGCAGACCAACACACACTCGCACACAAACGTACTCCTGCTGCAACATCCCGTTAGATGAATGCAGAATCAAAGGCTGGGATTAATCATTCTCTTTAGTACAAACTGTGAGACTAGATCACCCTCTCTCTCTCTCTCTCTCTCTCTCCCTCTCTCTCTCTCCTTCACTAACACACACCTCCCCCTCTTTTCCACCTCTCTCTTCTCTCCAGTCAATCTGGAGCAGAATCCCATTTCACGTTGAAATGCAGGCCTGTTTACGGGGTGATTAAAATTTCAAAGAAAAAAAAAAAACGAAATGAAGACCGAGAGATGAAAAAGACGAGAGGCAAAAAAAGGAGAGTGAAGAGGGGAAGACAAGAAGCTGAGGGGAGAGGATGTGGAAGAAGAGAGGAAGGAGAAATCGGGTATGCTACAGCAAGCTGACAGTTTGCTGTGGTGCAGGGAGGCAGTGGCTAACAAGCATCACACACATGCTTGCACACACACACAAACTGACACACAAACGTGCACGGGCAAGATTACGATCTTGCACACACACACACACACACATGCTCCTTCACCTTAAGACGTTCCTTTACAAGCACACGGTGACACACATGTTTGAGACGCACACACACACAACCCTCGACACACACCAACACCGCGAGCTGTCGGAATGTCCAACACACCGCGAGCTTTGATCTCTGATTCTTGCTCACACATCTAAAGCAAATGATATTCATCGAGCTAGTTACTGAGAAAACACACCCCCCTCTCTCACTTTCCGTCTCCATTTCTCAGTGTTGATCTCCCAGAATGATCTGTATTCAGTCCGGAAAACCAAACCGAGTCGACGACTGAGCCACGAAAAACCACACGATGTTTACTCGAAACTTCCTTCACTCAACAACGTATATATCGCAGTTTGAATCCGAAAGAATATCGCCGTCGCACTTGGATTGTGTCGGTTGACGGTGTGTCTGTGTCGTTCTCTGAGGTTGTCGGTTTTAAGTTCTGGCAGTTGGACAACGTGCCACAGCTATCTCCGTCTTCCTCCGAGCACGCTTGTGATCGGCTGTGACAGTCCTCTGTAGACAACCACGCCACCAAAGCAGCGACTTCATAAGAGCTCATGCTCAATGCTGTGAGTCTTCACACCCCCCCCCACCCCCACCCCAGAGGTGTGTGTTCCTGCAGTTCCGTCGATCTGTTGTCCATCACACACCATCTGTACATCGACAACACATGGTACTCGTCTCTCCATATCGCTGACGTCCCTTACACGAGGGTTAAATGATTTTGTCCTTAGTGTGGCTTCAGATGGGCCATGATCCCACTTCCGACACCATTTGCAGAAGGATCAGCACAGCGACCAGGGTGTTTTATTTATCCAAAGAGGGACATTTAAGGCACATCATTGGGTGTGAATTTGCCTCTTAAAGGATCTCCTGTAAATGTCATCCTCCTTTATTCTAGTCTTCCTACTTGAAAGTGCTGGATCGAGACCAACGAGAGAGTGGATCGATAGCAACCTACTTACTCAAGAATGTGATGATTGTGTACTTGCATGACAGTTGGAACAATAAACCAGCAAAAGATCATTTGGCCAGTACCACCAATGTCAACTTTCTCTTTTATCGACCACTATTCCTCGTCCATCTTATCAAGCATCAAGTTGCACCGCTTTCAGCTGGTGTCTTGTTGCCCATGTAAACCATGGTTTTGTTTTATTTTGGAATTAACCAAACTTTTGGTCAACAGACTTACCTTAACTGATCTGCTCTCTAACCTATATTGTCTCTAGAGCAGTGGGCCCCAAACACCAGTCGGGGGACCAGTACCAGTCCATGAGACATACAGGTCAGATATAGAAAAAAAAATCTTTATCTGAAGAAAAATGTTGATTTTATAGTCTCTTAATTGGATCTTGGACCTCTATTGCACTCATCAGTATGTTGATTGTCTATTTACAAAAAAACTATTTAAATTGAATTGTGAATGAAAATGTGCTTGAGCCCCGCCCACTGAAAACACTTTGTTTGGGGTTAGGGACCCATGGTCTAAGCAGGGGTGTCAAACTGGTCCAGAAAGGGGCCGAGACGGTGCAGGTTTTTGTTCCAACCACTCAAGTACACATGAGTTAACCAATCAGGTGTCGGCTTAAACAAGCAACACCTGACTGACAATCAATTGATTACTGTATCCAGACGCCTGATTGGTTCAACTATATGTGCCTGAATGGTTGGATCCAAAATCTGCACCGTCTCGGCCCTTTTCTGGACCAGTTTGACACCTGTGGTCTAGATGATTCCAGCGCTCCTGGCAACCTTTAAAACATAGCATTGCACACCGGGTGGGAGAATTCTTCTTGACTTGAGTCATTAGCCACAGAGAAGTTTTTGAGAAACGGGAAACTCCACTGCTTATGCTAACTGAGATCGCCTTCCTAAAGTACTACCCTTCATGGATGCACCCAATGCCAGAACAAAACTGTGACCCAGCATCTGAGCCAAAAGGCGCTCAAGCATGTACCTCCACATTTAGATCTAACTTAAATTAAGGGTTTCTTTCAACCAAATTCTTCTGACCTTCTCTGTCAGTAATCTCACACAAGACTAGGATAAAGGTCGGAGTCTGATGGTTTATTGGTTGGTTGGGTTGGTTAGAGGAATAAAAAAGAAGCGGAATTGTTTTTGATTCTTGGTGATGAACAGAGAGAACATTTAGGTTGTGCTTCTTTTCTTAGATTGTTTAAAACTGATGATTGAAAGCAAATAAATGTTCACACGGATAAGAGAGAGAGAACACTTCTGCTGGAAAACTGTGTTTCTCAAGAAGTAAAAACAACGTCACATTACATTCCTCTTTGTTATCGTTAAATAAATAATGGCAAACAGCTCGAAGGCGCTCAGTGCAAAATAATTTCCAAATGTCTGTTCTGCTGATTTTGTGGTTCTCTCTCTCTCTCTCGCTCTCTCTCGACTCCTGACGCTCCATAACAACAGTTTGGAAACAACAAATGATGCTGTTGGCTCTACCCGTATGACCTCATGGTTACCGGGGCGATGGGGATTCCTGGCGCACAGCGAGATTGGCTGAGCAGAGAAAAGAGCTCTTAAATGGGTCAAAGTAGTCAAGTGTCTCCATGGATGAGGTGTGTGTGTGTGTGTGTGTGTCTACAGGAGAGCAGATTTCATCTCCCAATCGGACGTGCAGAGGCGAGCGGCAGCAGAGCTCATGCAATCACACACCCGGCGACTTTCCAGTCCGCCCACCCGGCTTCCTTCCTCCTGTCAGGCTCCCCGTCCTTCCTTCCGTTCAGTTTCATCAATTTTTCTTGTTATTCCTTCAGTCCCCTCCCTGATGCGAGAACTACCCACGGGGACCGGTGGAGGCCAACACTGACCCCACATGGCGGCGCGCAGAAACGCTTCCTGTGCTGTGTAATAGAGAGTAAACACATCAGAGCGATGATGCAACGCGCTTCCATATCACTGCTAATGTGAAGTAAATGGCCTGGACGGTTATTGTTTTCGCACTTATGCAACAACGGAGCGTCTTTTGCAACAAGTCGTCCTGTTTTCCAGCGTTCAGATGGTTTCAGACGGATCTCTAATCAGTAACTGGCTGGAAAAACCCTACGCTTGAGATCTGACCGAGGACACCAGCAATGTTCCTGAGCCAGGGTGAAGATGAATCACACCGACTTGTTCTGTGGTCACTTTGCAGTCTGGACAGTAAGAAGGAGTAATGCGTCTGTGGGATGATCCGTCCACTAATCCACTCTTCCCACTCGTCCGTGGTCAGGTTGTGCGGGCAGGAGTCGACCCAGACATAAGAACAGTACTGTCCTTCAAACAGGTCCATGGACGCCTACTTGATCGATATTGAAATATATAGAAATTCAAGGTAAGCAGGCGGCCTTAGCAAACGGTATGTAATAAAAAAATGTGTTTTCCTCTGAACATATATGAGTTAAGGTTGCTAGACTGTGATAAAGTGTTCGAACTGGAGATCTTGAAGTTAGAACCAAAAACCATGTCAACAAAACATCCTATTGTTGGACACATTCATAATCTGTGTTCATTAGGATGACTCTGTCACCGAATCTGTCTATAAAACAGACAAGAGGTTCTCTTCTTCCGACAAAAGTCATCTTAAGCGTCCAACAAGCCCTTGGGCTGATGAAGCTTCATGAAACAGTGTCATTTTGTTCAGAGGTCAGTAGGTGGCGCCATCAGTTTAAAAATGATGTTTCATTAGAACAGTTGTTCAAAACGAAGGAAAATAGTGCAGAGATCGCCATCTAGTGGACTCTGACAATAATGACACTGCTTCATGAAGCATCATCAGACCATCACTTCTTTTAGGCACCATGTGTGGACCATGGATGTTTGAGACAGAAAAGAGGAAGATAACCCCAACATGGTACATGAATGTGTTGATATGAAGGATTGTGACAAGGACGGATAATGATAGATATGAAGGTCTTGCTGGGTTAATCTCTAAAGGGGAATAATATAAAGCTAAGCTAAGCTTCATGAAGCAGTGTCATTATTTTCAGAGTCCACTAGATGGCGGCCTCTGCACTATTTTCCTTTGTTTTGAACAACTGTTGAAACATGATTTTTGATGGCGCCACCTACTGACCTCTAAACAACATGACACTGTTTCATGAAGCTTCATCAACACATCACTACTAATAGGTTAATATACTTCTATACTTCTAATTTAAAGATAGAAATGATTTACAATTAAATGTAAAATTATAAAATATTTGTGTTTATCTATTGTCTCTATAGTGTATCAGGTTAAAGTCATTCTTGCAATATTATTTGTATAAAAAACAAGTTATTCGTGAGGGCAGTGAAACCAGACCATTGAATATTAAAACAATAAGCTTTACATTTTAGGTTAGGTTAGGTTAGGTAGAACTTTATTGATCCCTCAAGAGATTTTATACTTCTCTAGTTATGGTTGATGATGGGAATCAATACATGCTTGAAATTGGTGTTCAAATAGCAGTAACTGTTAAGATAGTTAAGATTGGGTAACTGATGATGACGAGAAAATAGAATGAAAAAATACCCATAAAGCAGTTATTATACAACAATAATACACTTGTACACAGAATCTAAAAATAAATCCTATTTGAATAAAATATATATCAACTTATAATATATGAACTCGTGTTTTGTGTACATTTATAAACATGCTTCGAGGAGTAAAAGAAAAATGTAAATTCATGGTGATGCTTGAAATAAACGACATCCAGGAGGAACCACGAGGGATTTGGACAGAGTGCGGAGATGAAAGAGCGAGTGAGGGGCAAAAAGGTACCGCAATGCAGGGCCTTCACTCAGCCACGACTAAATAAGGTGTCGAGTTTGTGCGAGTGTGCGCTCGGTCTCCAGCGCGGTGGAGCTGAGACACCCAATCCCTCCAGAGATGACTGGTGTTGGAGCTGCACCTCTCACTGGACTGAATTACACGCATTAAAGAGACGGTTCTGAAAGGTTCCCCCGTGCAGCAGTGCTATCCTCAACCCACCTACGATCAGTGTGGCGTGCGCGAGTGGGAAGCTACAGTGGGTTTTTTTACTTGAAGTTATCCGGGTGCTGGCTGAGGGCCAGTCCGAGGGTGTCCAGAGCCTGGCGCTGGTGTTTCTGAGCGCTGAGGAGAAGGGTCAGCAGGTGCAGCGAGTGCAGGTCGTCGGCACGGAGGGACAAAGCCCCCTGCAAGGGGTCCATGGCCGCCGAGACCTGGAGGACATGATCCCTTTTGGTTACATATTAAAGGGTGAACTTAAAACATACTGGCATCTATACCTGTCGAACAAGGGCCAGCTGGAGAGCCAGGTACATCCCTATCTGAGGATCCAGGGGATCTAAGGAGTGAGCTCTGTCGAGAAATAGAAGAGATATAATCTGAATAAACACTTTAGAATTAGGTAATTATATTAACAATCAATTATACGTGTAATAACAGAAAAGTTGTCCTGTATTAACCACCATAAACCCCCTTAATAGCATGATATTAAAGAGTTCACTCTGAAAAACAATGACTGATTTTTAACATGAAATCAAGAAGTAACTAAAAAGGAAATTTGGTTAAGAACTAACTTCCCTTATTACTTGTAAGTACAATGAAAGTAATTCACTATCAAACATACAGTGTCTTTCAACAAAAGGCACAGGTGTAAAAGTATCAATAGCCTCGTGATTAATCAAAAACAAGTATTTGTGACGATGTTCCATATTCTAAAGAGGCAGCAAAATTCATCAAAAATGTTAACAGTCTTTTTCTACTGGGAAATGACATGTATCTATGACTATTAATAGCTTCCTAATTACCTTCAAAATTCCCAATTACAAAGACTTATGTTTGAGTAATTAGGATTCTATTAATAGTAGCATAGTTACGGCCTTTTCCCTGAACACATAAGGTATTATTAAAAGTTTATTACTAAGTTTACTACGTTTACTACTCTAGTTATGAATTAGTCTACTACAAACTTTGATGAAGAAAGTATAAAACACAAACGCTGTTTTAAAAAAATGACCTTCAAATGGACGTTCAAAGTGGGAAAATAATGGTGAACAAATCTTTATGCAAAAACAAAAGCGTCTGCAAGAAATCAGGATTAAAAAGTAACATAAATAAATAAAAATTTAAAAAATAAATAAAAACCAAATATTGTCGAAAATAGTTGTGAATATATATATATATATATATAATAGAGAGAGAGAGAAATATATATATATTTTTTATTGTTTGCCAGAGGAAGGTTTGATCGAGGGGGCAGCACTCCTGCACAGAGGAAACCCCTTCTTCTGAATGTATCAGCAACAATAATAATATTCAGCAGTTTTCTGATTCAGGGATTTTTTGTATTTATTTGAAGACGTACTTGCTGAGTGCTTTCAGCGCTTTCTTGTTGAGTTCATCACGTTCCGACCTCAGAGGAGCTGAAGAGAAAGAGAAGAAATAATCTTTTCCAGGGAACCACAACATTAAAATTAAAATCTCCTGTTGAAACATCTACCATGTAGTACAAATGTTATGAGTCACTTTGACCCGCATTAAGAGTAAAACCTACAAACTCAGAATGCGGGAGGAAACCGGAGTACCTGGGAAATCCACTACTTTAGGAATTTAAAGCAATTTATGACACAAGTTTTCATGTGTTTACCGTCAGACGACTGTAAACTGAAGCTGAGACCCAGAGCCAGGAAGGCCCTGGGCAGGAACTCGGCAGCTTCCTCTCCCATGGCCACGACGCTCTGAGACAGACGCTCAGCCTCCTGCAACTAACCAGACAAAAAAAAAGCGTCGGTTAAGATTCCGAAAGAATGTTTCCTGGTTTGCATTCTGTACACGGATCGCCTTGTTCCGGGCGGGGAGACGTTATCGGCGTGAGAGAAGAGCTTTTTATCGAGTGGAGTTGAAGGTCAGCAAGGAGTTTGCTAAAGGACGACGCAGCAACAGACAGCAGGCGGCGTGTCGCTGGATTGTGTCTCTCTGTGTGAGGCTGGACGAGGAGGTGGGAGGAGAGGGGGATTATACCTGTGGTGGGCACCGGTGGTGCACCAGCGGGACCTAAACTTTGTTCTTCATCTACCTCCCACCCCTCCTTCTCTACCTCAGATTGCACGAGAGTCAAGACAAGCCGAGATCAGACGATGATTTGCAACGCTTACGATCTTTGGTTTTTAGGAAGTGGTTGGAAGTGAAATAGTGTTCTATAGAAATATAAAAGACGGAAGCAGAGGGACTTCCCTTTCCGGAGCGACCTCTGAGATATCTGTTGCGTGTTGGACATGCCACAGACACAGCTGATGTTCTGCTCTTAGTCATTTCACCACATTTGTTGAGCCACTCACAACAAAGTGGTCGTTAGTTTCCAGTGAGAAAACCACCTCCTGCCATCCCTTAAGTAGCATTTTTAAAAAGGAGGTCAATTAGCTGGGGGTCTAAGGCTAGTGGTAGGTTAAAATTGCTGCTCAAAGAGGCAGAATTCATTCATCTTTTTTGGAAGAATGAAAGATGTGCTCTCTGGTCCATCAGCTTATTGGTCTTTTATTCTTCTTTTTGGTTGGAAGAATTGCTAGAAGGGTCAAGCAGGTGCACCTTTTTTTCGAGAACCACGGTCTCAAATTTAGACGCCCCTAAATCCTAATGGGGTTTTGATCCAGACTGTATCTTGGTCGAATGGAGCCAACAGATCTTGAGGTCAACAAACTGCATTTTGTTGTAATCGTACCACCGAAAAAGGTTATTTTTCGGTTATGACCCAGAATTCATAGTCAGAGGTGAGACCGGGGACAGAATTGATCTCCGACTGAGCTCTTGATTCCCTAAAAACAGTTGTATTGCCAGATTATTTTAGAGCGGTAACAACCTGAATAACGTGTGTAAATGTGAAATTCGGTTCCAAAAATATTGACCTGCTCTTCAGGAACTCGGGGAAAAGCTGCTTTGTTTTTGGGTTTTTTTGGCCCCAGTCGGCGCAGACGTCACACGCCCAATGGCCGGTCTCATCGGTGGGCCTCGACACAGACAAAAGCACTGTACAATCACTGTTGCTGGCTGGATAAACGTCCAGACCGTCCAGCTGATGTTGGCCCATTTATGTAATGCTCCACTGTCGCCATAGTGTCCCATTGTGATTAAAGCTGTAAGCTCCTTAGTGCGTCCAGCCTGCCATGATCTAGAGCCCCCGACAGATGTGCTCTCTCCACCCGCCCTTGTTAGCTCCTCTTCTCTAATCTGACCCCTCTCTCTTTCTCACCACTGTCATCCGTTCTCCCGCCTTCTCTTCCTAGCCTCTGGTGCCATGACAACAAAAGCTTTAGAGTGACTTCTAGCTGCCCGAGTGACCGAGTGTCAAACATTAGTGACACAGCAACCGCTTTCACAACCTCCCCTTCAGATGCAACACGGCTAAAGCTAGCGAAACACGTTTTAACCTCTGATGCTTGTCTACATGAAGAGGTAGAATATAAATCCTAGCTATCATTTATAGATTCAGTGGTTATTTCAGGGCCTTTTATATTAACACTAAGTTGTATTTATTCATGGCTGGAGCAAAATAACATGGTAGCTGCTGACAGTTTCACATTAGTCTGATCTCATGACGACAACTTTTCTCTGTAGCAGGTTGTCACACCTGAAGTCGCTAAGAAATACATCTCTGAACGGTTGTAAATGTGACTTTTTTTGACCCGATCAGTTCATTTAAATCTAATTGTTTTATTAGATTTATAAGACGTTGGAGAGAAACTCGAAGAACAAAAATGCTGTCTGAAATTTTTGTTTTTGTTTTTATCATCTTTGCTGTGGCACTATTCAAACTAACAACTCCCAAGAGTGATATTGAAGATTGATCGTATCTACAAATAAACCAATGGGCTGCTTTCGAAAGTTCCGACCTCGGAGTCTGAGAGCTCAAAGACTTGATAAGCCAGCTGTCATTGAAAACATCTGATTTTCTGTTTCAAAGATTGTTGGATGAAACTAAAGAAATGTTATGATTGCATCCATGAAAACTGTAAACAGTGTTGTGTTGTACGTTGTTGGCTCATGAATGGTACATTCATTGTAGATATAAGTCAATATATTTATAAATAAATATATGTTTTGCATTATTGTAGATCATTTCGACTTTTATACATGACAGTTTCTAAGTTACTTACTCAGAACCAGACATAAATACATAAGTTCTAGTTCAGTTTAAAGTCCTACCATAGCAGCTAAAAACACCTGGACATTAACTTGTCAACCGGCATAATAACAATAATAGTTTGTTGTTGTAAATATGCCCCAAAATAAATAAATATGCCCAAAATCTTTATCTCAGTTTGATGATTCGTTTCATCTCTATGTTACTACCATGTTATAAAGTTGAAAAATCCAACTGTTTGATTTTAACTTGACTAAGAACTACAGGAACACCAAGGTCACCTCTATACGACTCTTGTGATAACGGCCTCTACGATCAGCAAATGCCCCCTTGGCCAGAATCTGAACCTGCCCAACTCAAAGAAAAGGAAACGTGGCCACAGGAGATATATGTGTTGGCATGCTAAAAATGTCTTTCATGGCACCCCATAGGAAGTCATTACACAGCTGAACAGACAACAGCGCCCCCTACAGGAGGACAAAGGGCGAGCATATCCACCTGTATCCCGGCAACAAGTGGGTCTGGGAAATGGTGTTCTCTTGGTAAAACTATCCGAGGTTGTGCGAGTGTGTGTTAGTGTGTGTGTTAGTGTGTGTTCACCCAGTGCAGTTGGTTGATGCAGATTTTAGCAGCCAACAGTGGCAGCGACGGGTCTTCTGGTCTCATCCGGGCGCATTCTTTGAATACAGATACGGCAGCGACACCCTGGAGCGCACACACACACACACACACACAGACACACACACACAAATGTCAATGACAAATTAGTGATTCATGTCCACACGGTTATCATGCAGAGTCAGGCGACACGGATCGCCTGTGAGCGAGTGTATCAAACATGAGCTCCTCCTGCAGAGTCCTAATAGACCCATTTAGGCGTCACTTAATACATTTGTGTCAATCATTAATGCAGCACACACACACACCGACACACACACGCTGGTTTAAATAGAAGGGGTCTGACGACACCGAGGCGCCGCCTTCTCCTTCTAGGGAGCAGCCTATTTCTAGAGCTCTCCATTGATCTGCAGTGTCACTTTATACTGTCACCGGGATCAATGTTGGTGTCGCATGCATGCACATGCTAGCTAGAAAGAGTCAGCAATTTGGGGGCGGGGGAGGGGGTTAGGGGGGTGTCGGGTGAGTGAGCTTTCACGAAACATTAGTGCGTCCACTGATGGTTATTAATTATCTCTGCATCAGAAAGTGAGCGATGACTCTGGCAGCGGCTGCTCTGGTCTGGTTACACATTTAAAAAAAAAAAAAAGTCTTCTTTGTGCCGTGATGAACGACTCGCATCAGGAAGCTTATCTGCGAACACTATTCGTTACATGCCTCGACAAGAAGGTGAAGAAGGAGCGGCGGCGGTCGGACGAGACGGAGGCATCGGCGGGGACATGGATGTGCGGCGTGCGGTAAATAAGGAGCGATGAGCTCACCTTCCCGGCGGCCATGAGTGACAGTCCCAGCTGATGCCACAGGTGGAACTCGTTGAAGGAGAACTTCATGGCTCGCTCCAGACACTGGCGAGGAAGGAAGTCACAGATTAGGAGGATAAAGTGTTTCTTAAATGTCAAACGGCTAATCTTATTGGCTAAGTGCAAGTCACCGCAAACTAAACTCTTATCATAAAAGGCGGTAATGGTTTGATTAAGGAGAAGCAGCGCCGCAGTGACGGCACCGAAGAAACAACCTGCCCCCTTATTTATAGTCGGGGATAAAACACTTAATGGTTTTGGCTTTTAAAAGCCCACACAGAAGGTGATTTGTGACACTTAATGTGGCCCCGGTGTTTAATTTCAGTCGACAAACTCTCCTAAACTCAGCAGCCCGGACCAAAAACATAAATTGAGTCTCAAATGAGTTTTTAAATATTTTCACCCGCTGTAACGGCTGCAACTTTGTCATATCTCTGATTCATTAGATGCAGTTATGACTTTCCTGCCAACTTTTATACACTTTTCATTATCACGAAAAGATTGTTTAGAAATAGTCAAAGTGAACTAAGATGTTTAAACAGTATTTCAATCAAGCAATGCATAAATAAAACAAAATTTAATGTTTAAGTATTTTTGTAAATAACATGATTAAATCCACATATTTATCTTGTAGTAGTATCTTGTAAAGCTCCCCTTTTAATAATAAAGAGAAACTTGTTAAATATGGGAATTAAAAATATATATTTACATTGTTTCTTCATAGTTTTAATTAGTGAGGACCTGATGAAGCTTCATGAAGCAGAGTCATTATTTTCAGAGTCCACTAGATGGCGTCTCTGCACTATTTTCCTTTGTTTTGAACAACTGTTCTAATGAAACATCACATCCTTTCTAAACTGATGGCGCCACCTACTGACCTTTAAACAACATGACACTGCGTCGTGAAGCTTCATCAGCAAATCACTATTAATTATTACACCTATAAAAATATAAATAATATTTCATAGACTTCAAACAGTAAATTAGATTTTTGAAAGTTTAAAACAATTTATTGTCAGTGGTCAAACAATTGCAGTGGATTATCAAACACCCACAAAAGGGTTTAAGTAAGTAAGTAAATAATTTATATTTGTAGAGCAGTTTTCAAGACAAGGGTCACAAAGCGCTTAAACAATCAAAACTAAAAACATATACTTAAGTCCTAAAAAAAAAGGTGATATTTGTCAAGTCAGACCAACAGATGCACTTTACAGCAAGAGATTGTTGTTTGAGACACATTCATGAAATGGCCCTTCTTTGTGAAAGTTGCAGCAGATTACCAGACAGTAATTCAGGAGCGTAATAGCTACAGAAGACTCTTTCTTCAACAACGATCATTTAGGTTTTTATTTTTACTTTCATCAGCACTAAAATATGCACCTGAAAAGCTCGGGAGAGTGTTTCTTCTTTTCAAAGGCAAGTAGATGAGAGAAAGTCTCAAAGATTCAAGCAGCTAGTTGACAGCGTGTCTTAAGTCTGATAGTGTTAGTCATGTGACATCTTGTGGTTGCACAAGAGCACTGGCCCTAGTTTACCTCTTTAACGCCGCCCCACCTCTTTCAAATCCCCATTTAACCCTGTTTCGCAGGCTAATCTGCCGCATAAAGATAAAGAGTTTGCAGGTGAAACAAAGTGTTTCGTAACAAAAATGTAGCGACAGGAGATTAAATTCGTGTTCTGCCTCATCGTAGGAACAGATGTTCTTTAATAGAGTTTTTTTTCTATCTGGTCTTTAAGGACACGTGTGACAGGATGTGCGAGTTGACCGACTGATAACCTTTAGCCTCAAATCACCTGCTTCAGTTCCAGTTTCGTTTTCTCCGCAGGTGTCTGGACTCTATTTTTAAAGGTGCGCTTACACCAACCTAAACATAGTTTCATGGACATTTATCTTTACTTAAAATGAATGGAGCGAAAACAGTTTCTGTTGTGCGTTGATGATGTGATTTGAGCGGAAGGTTTAGGGCGACATCTTTAATATCAAACTCTCAAAATAAAGAAACTTTTTTTTTTTACTTCCTCATTCCCGTTAGTTAAGAAGCTACAATTCTGCCTCTCCGATCAGCCATTTTGACTTTCCACTAACTTTAGACCCTCCCCCGTCAGACTTCTATTTTAAAGTAAGTAAACGTTGTCGAGTAAAAAAAACAAACCAACCACTAACAAAAATCTCGCCATATCGCAATGTGTGTAAACAGGCCTTTAGAGATAGAGACTGTCATCCATGAGAGACTCAGAGTAGAGCCTCCACATTGAGAGGCGCTAGTTCAGATAGCTTCAATCTTTTACACGGCTACAAAGAAACTCCTCATAAATCACTGCTTGTCGCCCCTCTTAAATATTTGTATCTGTCTTCTAGGATCATCTATTACATATGAGCATCATGTCAACATCGTTTTAAGTTATCATAAAGTCGATTCCGACCAATCTCCACCCGGTCCCACCAACAACCCGCCCCACACCTGGACAGCGGTGACACCACAAGGGTAAACTGTGCGAGAGTGGAAGCGGGTTTTGTGATTCTGCGAGACAAACAGCAGGCAGATTAAAAAGAGACGTTTAATCTTCTTTGCTCAAAGTCAGTCGGACATTTATTAAAAAGTTTTGGCAAAGGCAAAGCTCAAACTCCAGGAGTGAGTGTGTGCATGAGAGTGTGTGTGTGGCAGACCTCAGACAGCATGGAGTACTGCCCCCTCCTGGCCATGCCGATGGTCAGCAGGTCGTAGACGCTGGTGGCATCCTGCAGACTGGCCTTCCGAGCGTCCGCCTGGTCAGGCATGCGACTGATGACTGCATCACCGCTGGCCTGAAGTGTGCGACACCAGTCAGGAAAGGTACACACTGAGCGTGTGTGTGAGAGTGTGTGTGTGTCTCACCATGGACTCTGTTATCAGCAGCAGCAACACGGCCTCTTCCACTACGTCTTGAGGACAGAAGCAACTGCCGGAAACAGAAGAAAGTACTTTTTAATGCACACACACACATAGAAATACACACCACTACACAACGTGTGTGGAGTGTCCGGTTTCTTCATCACCTGAGGCTGAAATATAACACACACCACTCCAGGAGTATCAGCACACAGCTCAGGTGTCACATCTACACTAACACAAATGCCAACAACAAAACACACTTTTTTTTTGTGAATGCACACACAAATATTATCTTACGGATGCTAGTCTTTTCTCTTTACACACTCGAATAGGCAAACACACACACGTCATCAACACATCTTTCTACTCTAATGCAAATTCATGCACACACACACACAACCACAGTTGTGTACGACTTATGCAACTTAATAGCAGCTGGAGAACACAAACTAGCAAACACATGGAGACAAAGCCATAAGTAGACAAACACACAATCATACATGTACATTCTATCTTGAATTCATGCACACAACAATTTCAGACAACTGACTCACACACCAAACACATACACACTTGTAAACACACTTTAACATAAGGTTTATAACACCTTAAACACACACCTACACACACAAACCAGTATCAGTAAACTGACGCACACGTGACACTTTAACTTAAGTTTGTCAGACCACACACACACACACACACACACACACAACATCATCTTTCCCACAAAGGTACATGACGACACATGAGCAGGAGCGAAGATAAAGAGCGGCGCTGGTGGGTTCTCCTCTTCCTCCTCTCCTTCTAATCTCAGACATGGATTTAGATGGTTGCCGGTGATGGTGTGGGCAGGATTAGTCATGTGGCGCTGACTCAGTACGGCTCACAAGGCCCGAGCAAAACGGCCCAGGATCCCGGCTCACAGGAAGAGTTGCGACGGATGGTGCTAGTTTGGGCTCCGTCACGGTCAAGTGAGTAACACGATGTGATTGTTCTCTGCCACAGCAGAGCAGATCTGTGACTGAGTCAGCATAAGTAACAACCTTGGCCTTAACTGAAAAAGAAAATTTAAAAATATGCTACATCGCGCTAGCTTGCTTTTATACATAAGTGCTATTAAATATGGTGTAGATAAAAACACTGCTCGAATCTATACCTAAAAAGAAGGGCTGTAGCAATACAATCGTTTCAATATACAATTGGAAACGATATATCCATGCACGCAATAATATTCGATACGATATTTTCAGCTCACGATACGACCCAATACGACATATTCGATTCACGATATGTTATATTCAGCTCACGATACTATTTAAAGCGATACATTGGGCTCACGGTACGGTTCGATAAGTTGTATTCAGCTCACGACACGATCCGATCCGATATATTCAGCTCACGATTCGATACAATATATATTCAGCTCACGATTCGATACAATATATATTCAGCTCACGATTCTATACAATATATATTCAGCTCACGATACGATTCAATATATATTCAGCTCACGATTCGATACAATATATATTCAGCTCACGATTCTATACAATATATATTCAGCTCACGATACGATTCAATATATATTCAGCTCACGATACAATACAATATTTATTCAGCTCACGATACGATTCAATATATATTCAGCTCACGATACGATCCAATATATATTCAGCTCATGATACGATCCAATATATATTCAGCTCACGATACAATACAATATTTATTCAGCTCACGATACGATTCAATATATATTCAGCTCACGATACGATCCAATATATATTCAGCTCATGATACGATCCAATATATATTCAGCTCACGATACAATACAATATTTATTCAGCTCACAATACGATCCAATATATATTCAGCTCACGATACGATCCAATATATATTCAGCTCATGATACGATCCAATATATATTCAGCTCACGATACAATACAATATTTATTCAGCTCACGATACAATACAATATTTATTCAGCTCACGATACGATTCAATATATATTCAGCTCACGATACAATACAATATTTATTCAGCT
This sequence comes from Callionymus lyra, assembly GCF_982586985.1. Lineage (NCBI taxonomy): Eukaryota > Metazoa > Chordata > Actinopteri > Syngnathiformes > Callionymidae > Callionymus > Callionymus lyra. The sequence continues at coordinate 9,011,007 of NC_141828.1, forward strand.
CACGATACAATACAATATTTATTCAGCTCACGATACGATTCAATATATATTCAGCTCACGATACGATCCAATATAAATTCAGCTCACGATTCTATACAATATATATTCAGCTCATGATACGATTCAATATATATTCAGCTCACGATTCGATTCAATATATATTCAGCTCACGATTCTTTACAATATATATTCAGCTCACGATACGATTCAATATATATTCAGCTCACGATACGATTCAATATATATTCAGCTCACGATACAATCTGATACATTAAGCTAAAGATACGATACAATCTCATATATTCAGCTCACGTTACGATTTGATATGATATATTCAGCTCATGTTACAATTTGATAGGATATATTCACCTTTTGATACGATTAGATACAGTATATCCAGCTCACGTAGCTCACTTATGCTACATCATGCTAGCTTGCTTTTACACATAAGTGCTATTAAATATGGTGTAGATAAAAACACTGCCCGAATACCTAAAAAGAAGGGCTGTAGCAATACAATCATTTCAATACACAATTGGAAACGATATATCCATGCACGCAATAATATTCGATAAGATATATTCAGCTCACGATACGACCCAATACGACATGTTCCATTCACGATATGTTATATTCAGCTCACGATACAATTTAAAGCGATACATTGGGCTCACGATACGGTTCAATAAGTTGTATTCAGCTCACAACACGATCCGATCCGATATATTGAGCTTACGATTCGATACAATATATATTCAGCTCACGATTCGATTCAATATATATTCAGCTCACGATACAATTCAATATATATTCAGCTCACGATACGATTCAATATATATTCAGCTCACGATACGATTCAATATATATTCAGCTCAAGATTCGATTCAATATATATTCAGCTCACGATTCGATTCAATATATATTCAGCTCACGATTCTTTACAATATATATTCAGCTCACGATTCTTTACAATATATATCCAGCTCACGATACAATACAATATTTATTCAGCTCACGATACGATTCAATATATATTCAGCTCACGATACGATTCAATATATATTCAGCTCACGATACGATTCAATATATATTCAGCTCAAGATTCGATTCAATATATATTCAGCTCACGATACAATACAATATTTATTCAGCTCACGATACGATTCAATATATATTCAGCTCACGATACAATACAATATTTATTCAGCTCACGATACGATTCAATATATATTCAGCTCACGATTCGATTCAATATATATTCAGCTCACGATACAATACAATATTTATTCAGCTCACGATACGATTCAATATATATTCAGCTCACGATTCGATTCAATATATATTCAGCTCACGATACGATTCAATATATATTCAGCTCACGATACGATTCAATATATATTCAGCTCACGATACGATTCAATATATATTCAGCTCACAATACGATTCAATATATATTCAGCTCACGATACGATTCAATATATATTCAGCTCACGATACGATTCAATATATATTCAGCTCACGATTCGATTCAATATATATTCAGCTCACGATACGATTCAATATATATTCAGCTCACGATACGATTCAATATATATTCAGCTCACGATACGATTCAATATATATTCAGCTCACAATACGATTCAATATATATTCAGCTCACGATACGATTCAATATATATTCAGCTCACGATACGATTCAATATATATTCAGCTCACGATTCGATTCAATATATATTCAGCTCACGATACGATTTAATATATATTCAGCTCACGATACGATTCAATATATATTCAGCTCACGATACGATTCAATATATATTCAGCTCACGATACGATTCAATATATATTCAGCTCACGATACGATTCAATATATATTCAGCTCACGATTCGATTCAATATATATTCAGCTCACGATACGATTCAATATATATTCAGCTCACGATACGATACAATATATATTCAGCTCATGATACGATTCAATATATATTCAGCTCACGATACAATCTGATACATTTAGCTAAAGATACGATACAATCTCATATATTCAGCTCACGTTACGATTTGATATGATATATTCAGCTCACGTTACAATTTGATAGGATATATTCAGCTTGTGATACGATTAGATAAAACATATTCAGCTCATGATACGATTAGATACAATATATTCAGCTCACGTAGCGATCCAAGAGGATATATTCCGGTCAGAATACGATTCGATACCACATATTTAGTTCCATCATTTTTAGGGGACACTGACTTTTATTCGCATCTTGTGATTGTTTCACTCTCTATTTATTAAATTATTAGAACAAAAAACTAAAATATGTCCAAACATCAGATTTAAAGCAGCTTTAGCCAGCTGTATTCTATCTTGTGGGATTTTATTGTTCCTTTGGTCGCGAAGGACATAATGGCTGCTGCCATCTAGTGGCCGGAAGTTCAATTGCAACAACAAAATGAAGAAACTCTGTGAATAAACATGGTAAAGATAAGATAAAAGCCAAAATGAAAATGAAAATGAACAAAAAACAATACATTGCCATGCCAATCGATAGCTGTACCATTAAAATAAATGAAATCTGTGAATCAATTTTACTACAAAGCTGCATAGCACCGACAGGCCAACTATTCTACTTGGGAAAGAGGACAGAGGGGAGGGAGGGCAATATGGCTGTTGATTGTACAATAACCCTTGTGTAATCTCAGGGTCAAGATGACCCAGAGGCCCCAAACAATGTGTTGTCTCTGGGTCAAGGTGAACGACCTCCCTGGCTTCAATTAATACATATCCTTTAAGAAACATCTTAAGACGTTTCTATTTGTTCAGGCTTTTCCTTGATTTTCTGGAACTCCTGTGTTGTTCTCAGTATTATCTTGATCTTTAAAGTATGTACTTTTTTGAGTATTGTTTTGATTGTTTAAGCGCTTTGTGACCCTGGTCTAGAAAAACGCTATATAAATAAATATTACTTACTTACTTACTTACTTATATGCATTAATACATATGACCCAGAGACAACACAAGGGATACCTTAAACATATGTTTTTAAGGCCTCTGGGTCACCTTGACCCAGAGATAATACAAGGGTTAAATGATATTGCTAATGGCCCACAGCCTTTATAAATGACTTTTGTTGCGAAAGATTATTTCCAACGTCTTCTTTTGTGGTTTACCAGACGGTTATGAAAGGCTTTATTTTGGTAAATATTTAGTTTAGATTTGTTTGCAGAACAAACCAACAAATCCAAAGACGATGTTCTACTCTATACATAGAGTGTGATATAAATGTAGCCATTAGCTCACTGATGAAAAGCTTCACGTGAGCACCTTAATCTTGACTTTAAATAACAAGTTTAATTGACTTTAACTTCATGGAGACACACCTGTCCGTGGAGTAGCGCAGTGGCGGTCTCACGGTCGGGTAGATGGCGTCTTTCGAGGCGGCGGCTCCTTCTCTGTGCAGCCAGGCTGTCGGCGGGGGTCCCAGCGGGGGCCAGTAACTGTCCTCGCTCACCGAGCTCAGCAGCACCTGCGCTAGCTTCCTACCCGCCGACTAAAAACATTGAATACACACGGGGATTCAGTGACCCCGACCAAAATGTGGATTCTTGCGCGGCGGTCGATGCTTGTGAACAACTTTTAGCGAGCGGCTTTTGATGTGCATGTGTTGTAGCTCACTTTTCTGAAGCTGCGAGACCCTTGTGACTCCACCACCCTCAGCACCCTACGCAGCTGGTGAGCTCCCTGTGCGAGATGACTAAGAGAAACACACAAACGTCGAGAACGGCAATAGTTGTATCATAGTCGGGAAAAAAAAAGAAAAAAATCCCACTTACTAAACATGTCTTAAAAGTCAAACTAAGGTTATTGAGCAATTTGTGTTGAGCAGTGGGTCTTAAGAGCGAGTGGAATGAAAACGCAGACAACAGTGACACCTGCTGGTCAAATCTTTTAAGGTACAGGCGCGACATCGTTTCTAAAATGAGCTTTAAGTCAACTTACTTGGTTAAGATAAAATAATCTTAATAACTCGTATTGAGTGTAAAAAAGAAAAATTGTTTTAAAATAATATTTTATTTTTCAGTTACTTCTCAGTTACATCTAATAAAAATAAACATGTTTTTCCAAGACATTCTGACATTATGTCTATAAATTGTCTTCTATTATAAACAGACAAACTCAGATTTACTCGTCAATCTAAGTGAAGACTTCCTGTTGTGTCAGACGGAGCATCACAGCGGCAGCGTAGTGACCATATAAGGAAGTCTGAGCTTGGAAGATTAAAACAAAAAAAAAAAGTGTTTATCCTGAAGTTCTCTCCGACATATAAAAAAAATGTTTGTGAGTGTCTGTCAAGAGTGTGTGTCCGCGCTCACCCTCGCTGCAGCAGACACAGGTAGGCGCTCTGCAGCGCCGCCTGCAGGAAATATCCCAGTTCCATATCCAGAGGAGGAGTCAGACTGTTTTTGCCGGTTTTTCCCGGAGTCGTTGCCGCCTGGAAGCACAGTTGTTAGCCGACATTAATTATTCAATGATCGTCACAAATCTTCTTATTTATAAATAAACCTGTTTATATTTAATTTCTAGTCTTCTTCTCTTTTTCCTCTCCATCTAAACGTTTCTTCACCGTGCCTGCACTATCTTCTTCACCTCCTTCATCTGTGTGTGTCGCTCCTTCTCAACTGAATGAAATGAAAACATTAAAATAAAATGAAAAACAAAATGGCAAAAGGTTTGTTTTTCTTCCTGCTTTGTGATGCAACTAAGAAGCGTGTACTTATATCTGGTAACCTATACTGTGTCTCAAATCGCATACTAGCGTACTCAAAGTTAGTATTTTTAGTGCATAAATGCGTCTCAATTCTTAGTATGCGACATTTAGTGCGCCATGCACACTAAATTGTCGTACTAAAACGCCCACAAAACTGAGTATGGTTCGATGGACACTATCTACCCTAAACGGCCGCCATCTTAATGACGTTTTAAACAGAAGTTACGTTATATATATATGCATATATATGCATATACTTACAGGTGCATTTTCAGCAGCATTAGAAGAATGACACGTCTTCGCTGCTGATACCAGCTTAAATATCTCGCGAATATTTTGATTCTCATATTTTTTCTTTATTTCTTTTTCCAAACTTGCAAAACGTGCTGCCAGCAGGTGTCGGCGATAGCGTTCAAACAGCTGGTTGAAATCATCGTTAAATAGAAGTAGAAGAAGAAGCTGTCGAGTCATTTCCTGTTAGTGTGTAGCAGCAGAGTTTGATTTGAGACATACTATCTGTGGAGAATTTGCGTACTGGTTAGTATGTACACTATCCTGATGCATACTAACGCCTAGTATACTAAGAGAAGTATGCGATTTGAGACACAGCACTAGTCACACTTTTATTAACACTTTTAATTCCTCACACGTTTTGGTTTCACCACCGCAGTAAACTCACCTTGTCGAGCTCCTGCAGGTAAGACAGGGCGGCGTCGCAGGCCCTGAGGTAACAGGACAGACTCTCCTCCTCTCTCTCGGACAGCCTGACCCGGGACACCGCAGACACTGTTTGGTGGTCCAGAGACAGTCCTGCAACACACACACACACACACATTAGGGTAATAAATCTGATGTTCGGAAAAAGCCTTAAAACCTTTTAAGAGGCTATAAACTCCCAAGTTGAAGTGCTTTTTTTTTCGCTGTTAAACAAGAGCTCCAGCTGGCTGAGAGGGCCAAGAGCAACCAACAAGGCTTTAGAATTCTTAATATTATCAATAACATTGAGTCTTTATGAAGAAAAAGGACAATAACTTCAATAAAAATAAAAATAATACTCACAATTGTTTAATAATACCTCGTTAATTGGTGGAAAATATTTCCAAATAAGACAAACGTGAATTAAAATAGCTAAATATACGTTTTTAAAAATCTGCCATTTGAGCGCTACACTGGTGGTTGTCTTCTTCCCAGCTTTTTGAATATTGCGCCCTCGTGGAACCAAATGAAACAGCGATCCCATGTGGCGCAGCAACACATTGCAACAAAAGTCTAACGTTTTCGCTCGAACCGTTTCTATTTAAAAAACCAAACCTTTAAAGCTCTTGTTCGTATACTTAACTGTTTTTATCCTTTTTAAGATAAAAAACCCCATTTTAAATTAAAAAGTTATTAGTAAGTAAGTAATTTGTATTTATATAGTTGTGACTTGTTATATTAATACAAAAAAAAATTGTTGCTAAACAGTTAGATTAAAGAGCAAAGGATAAACATTGTTTGTTTCTGTTACAGGATATTTTTTCTTTCTGCTTTAAAATAGTATATTTCTATTGTTATATTACTATATATCAAGGGTATTTTCCATAATGAGTGTATTACATTACATTAATGAAATATTTCCTTCCCCTTTAAAAAAGAAAAAAAGCTACTTCTTTCAAGTTTATTAATGTTTTTATTTTCTGAATTTCCACAGTTAGTCATTAGTATATTAACAATGTGACAATGTTATATTAAATTTAAAAATTGATTGTGGTATTAATAAGCACCTTCACTCTCAAATAAAACATTATCTGTTGTTTTTGAGAATTCTTTCCCGACTCTGTGGACCGCAGACGTCGACTTTCTCACGGCATCTGTTCTATTTCCTCCCCTAACCCCTCGGACGAGAAAACACGACCTCCTGCTGGAAATACAGTTTCGGACGAGAACCGGGCCGTAACAGAATCAGCCGAGGATGAGCTCATCTCCGCTGGTTAGTGTAATGACACGATAATGACGGTAATGATATTATCCAAATCTCTCATGGGACGACTGCTGGGTGACCTTTAAACCATTCCAGCGTAAATATTTATTCCCCGCACCAAAACACCACCGGCTCAACGTTGCAGGGATGGAGGATCACGTCTTCACGGCGGAGGAAACAAAAACCTCTTGTCTCTGAAGCCTCTGCCAATGCTGTTAAATAAGTGGAAGCCTCGTTCGGCTGAAGACATCCAGGCCCGTCAAACTGATACGATTGTATTTCTGCCTCCTTCATTAGTGCAGCAGCTCCATATACGGGTTTTATTCTGGGAAACTCCTCCACATGATGGTTTGGATCCTGACTGGACCAGGAATTGACACCAGATGAACACAGACAAATATTTCTACACTAAAACAGTAGAATAGTTAGTTTCTTTTTCGTGAAAAAGGAAGGATCCATGAAGGACAGTTAAAATGTGTGACACACCTTTGCATGTTCAAGCATCTATTATATCATAGTGCGTCTTGATCTCAATGTGTTTATGTTTTAGTCTTTATAAATGTCTCTTTTCCATTTCTGCATGTGTCTTTTTATATCATGCTACATCTTTTGTGTGGATATACTTTACTTTACTTATATTGTGTTCATCTGCTGCCGGTCGATACCACGTCTGTCTCTTTTGCTTTAACCTCTTTAATGTGGATCTGTTTGTGTATTTATGTGTACCTGTGTCTTCTCTCTGTCCACATTCAGTGATTGTTAAGGTGTTGTTTTTTAAGAATTGAACTATTTCGTTTTTTTAAATAATTGATTTAAATATGTTTTATATTCAAAGGTTGCATTTAAATTCAATTCAATTCAACATAATAAATCAATGAATTCAATACATAATTAAATGCAAAACATTTCAAAAAGAGAAAAAATCAGTTTTTAACATTTGAAATGTTTTATTTAACCTCTTAATATTCTTTAAATACTTATATACTTCCATATTTTCCTGTGTGTCTGTATCTCTGTAAGTTAAGTTAAGTTTATGGTTAGCTCCATGTGTGTGTGTGTGTGTGCGTTTGTGTGTGTGAGTGTGTCTGTCTGTCCTTATAGCTGTTTGTATCTCTATATGGTCAGCTCTTTGTGTGTGTTTGTGTGTTTGTGTTTCTCTGTCATTGTAGATGTTTGTCTGTATCTCTATATGGTCAGCTCTGTGTGTGTGTTTGTGTGTTTGTGTATGTGTGTTTCTCTGTCATTGTAGCTGTTTGTCTGTATCTCTATATGGTCAGCTCTGTGTGTGTGTTTGTGTGTTTGTGTATGTGTGTTTCTCTGTCATTGTAGATGTTTGTCTGTATCTCTATATGGTCAGCTCTGTGTGTGTGCTTGTGTGTGTTTGTGTGTGTTTCTCTGTCATTGTAGCTGTTTGTCTGTATCTCTATATGGTCAGCTCTGTGTGTGTGTTTGTGTGTTTGTGTTTCTCTGTCATTGTAGATGTTTGTCTGTATCTCTATATGGTCAGCTCTGTGTGTGTGTTTGTGTGTGTGTGTTTCTCTGTCATTGTAGATGTTTGTCTGTATCTCTATATGGTCAGCTCTGTGTGTGTGCTTGTGTGTGTTTGTGTGTGTTTCTCTGTCATTGTAGCTGTTTGTCTGTATCTCTATATGGTCAATTCTGTGTGTGTGGGTACGTGTGTATGTCTTTGTGTGAGTTTGTCTTCCCAGTCTTAATATTTGTGTTAAAATCTCTATACGTTTAGCTTCATGTGTTTGTGTAAACTGGTGTTTGTGTCTATATGTGTGTGTGTTTCCCTGCCCTATATATCCGTGTGTCTGTATCTCCATATGTTTAGCTCCATGTGTTTGTATATCTGTGTGTGTGTCAATATCTTTGTATCTTTGACTGACTGGTGTTGTGTTTGTGTCTCTTTGTGTTACTGCACGTCTGTTGTCTATATTTGAATATTTCAGAGTGTGTATCCGTGTGTGCAGTGTGTGTGTGTCAGTGTTAGTGGAGTTGTTCACTTTGTTGTCATTCAACACAAAGCCGTGTGTGTGATCTTTGACCTTTCATGACGAAGGCTTCGGCCAGCAGACGCAGGTGGTAGGTGGGCTGGTCCTCCTGGGTCAGCTCCTCCAGGCCCACCCGGGCACACATGCCCTGAGCGTCCCGGTAGCGTCCCTGGACGTAGTGGACCTTGGCCATCAGCAGCAGAGCCTCGTTCAGGTACCTGGGCTGCAGCGGGACGAGGCATCAGGGGGGGCGACACGGAAGCTCGGGGCGGATCTTGGATCAGGTCAACCCACCGTGAGACGTCCTCGACTCAGGATGGTGTTGAGGTGACCTTTGGCCCGGTGGAGTCTGGGCTGGGTCTTCTCCACGAGCGGCGTGGCTCGCCGGAGGAGCTCCATGTTCTCCTGCAGACACTCCTCCAGCAGCGCTTCGGCTAACACCAGATTGAGGTAGTCGTCTGTCGAATCAAAAGTGAGCCGCAGGTCAGAGGTCACGATGTCGTACAATGGAAGCACATGTTCCAGGTCCCTCGCATGGAGCCCTGGACAAGCTCCTGCACCAAATCAAACTAAATACGAGCCGTGTTTACCTTCAGTAACGTCTTGTGTACACACACTTGACGGGAGCGTTCCTGTTCACATTCCCGCCGTGTGTGTTCTCACAACAGCGTTCGTACTCGCCACGTATTTACCGGTTCAATCAGGAGAAGCGAGGACGCCACTATCAGCGGGAACACAGCCTCGAATATCTTCCTCAAGTTCACGGCAGAAAACATCATCTCTCACGTCTTCATTACACCTCCTTCTCTTTCCTTCTTTTACTGTCTTTTCATCGTGTTTATGTCTAGAGTTGTGTGTTTCTTTTTCTTAAAACCTCTGACATCGTGTGTTATTTCTCCATGTCTTGATCCTCAGTGTGTCTGTAGCTCTGTGTGTCTACTCTTGTATATGTTTCTATCCCTGTGTGTCTGTTTCATTCTGTGTTCTGTACATCTACGTTCTCACGATGTTGGCTTCATAGTTAAAAAAAAACAGACAGAAGGACAGAAACATACAGATAAAAGACAGAAAGACAACACAGCAGATCGACACATCGGCAGGTATATTATATTGACTGACAGGAACAATAGAATAACAGACATGTAGGTGAAAAGACAGACAGACAGCTACAGACAGAAAGACAGGTAAACAGCTACAGACAGATAGACAGACACAGACAGACAGCTAAAGACAGATAGCTACAGAGGGACAGACAAACACAATCCATTTAAAGACAGACAGACAGGCAGGCAGGCAGTCAGTCAGTCAGTCAGTCAGTCAGTCAGTCAGTCAGTCAGTCAGTCAGTCAGACAGACAGACAGACAGACAGACAGACAGACAGACAGACAGACAGACAGACAGACAGACGGACTCCATTTACAGACAGACAGATAGCTACAGACATACAGACAGCTACAGACAGACAGATACAATCAATTTACAGACAGACAGACAAATAGCCACAGACAGACAGCTAAAGACAGATAGCTACAGAAAGACACAATCCATTTAAAGACAGACAGACAGATAGCTACAGAAAGATAGACAGACAGACAGAAAGAATCCATTTACAAACTGACAGATAGCTACAGACAGACAGACAGCTACAGAAAGTTAGACAGACAGACAGATAGCTACAGAAAGATAGACAGACAGACAGATAGCTACAGACAGACAGCTAAAGACAGATAGCTACAGAAAGACACAATCCATTTAAAGACAGACAGACAGATAGCTACAGAAAGATAGACAGACAGACAGAAAGAATCCATTTACAAACTGACAGATAGCTACAGACAGACAGACAGCTACAGAAAGTTAGACAGACAGACGTATACAATCAGTTTACAGACAGACAGACAGATAGCTACAGACAGACAGACAGACACAATACATTTACAGACAGACAGACAACACCATAGACCAACAGAGATATAGATACAGTAGATTGGCGAACAAACAGAAACTAAATGATAGAAAGAAGAGTCAGTAGATCAACAGACAGAAAGAGAGATCAAAGACAGTAGATAGTTGGACAGACAGACAATGTCACAATAAAGCAGACCTGGGGGCCAAAACAGCCCCTTTGACTGTATTTATGTGGCCCTCGTGAGGTCAAAGATCATGTCAAAACTAAATTATATTTGTATTTATTTTCATTATTCATTATAACTCTCTAAATATAGTTGTTGTTTTTTTTTACTTTTGTACTCTTGTAATTTTTGATTCTGTTGTCTTTCTCTACAATAAGATTTCAGTGAATATAAAAATAATATTTTGATTTTTTTTTTTAAATATCTCTTTTTTTCTCCTCCATTTTCACTTGACGGCCCCTCACGACAGCCACTGTATGAAATGTGGCCCCCGAGGAAATTAAAATCGCCCACCCCTGCAATAGAGACTTTATACTTCACCAGCAAAAAAAAAAAAACTGTCTATAACAAAAGCATTTGAAGTTTATGGTGGTACTAAAGTAGTTCTGCAGAGCGGCCCGACAATGATTTACCGCCGGCAGCACATGCTGGCGTGAGCCGAGCCACCTGAACCCATATTTACTCATGTGAGAGGTGCGAGCGCCACGACCGAGGCGGACTCTAATGACAGCACTTAGTGAGCGAGACCAAGGGCGGCGAAGAAGAAGAAGCTCTTGCTGGAGAATCAGTGAGAGACTCGGAGCGGAACCTTCTCCTCATCAGACTCTCGTCTCTCTCCTGTTATATATGTCTCGTGCTGGGGTGGAAAAAGTCCAGCAAGATGAAGTTAAGGACCTTTAAAGTAAGTAAGTAAGTAAGTAATTGTTATTTATATAGCGCTTTTCCAAACCAGGGTCACAAAGCGCTTAAACAATCAAAACAATATTCAATAAAGTATATACTTTAAAGATCAAGATAAAACTGATAACACAACAGGAGTTCCAGAGAATCAAGGGAAAGCCTGAACAAATAAAAACGTCTTAAGATGTTTTCTTAAAGGAGTCAGTATTTTGTGACTTTGTGACCCTGGTCTGGAAAAGCGCTATATAAATACAAATTACTTACTCACTTACTTACTAACAAAAAATACTTAGAATGGAATTGATTGGATTTTAACATCCATTAAGATACATGTCGATTGCAAAGAATAGCGATTTAGATAGAGCAGTGACAATGGGATTAATTAATTAATTAATTTTATTTATTTTTTATTTTATTGTCATTTTTGTTACCATTTGTATCAAAGAAAAAAAAGAGCATATACATTGTGTAACGGATGTACCTGCGGGTTGCTGTTGTCATGTCATGTCATGCTCAATAAAAAATATTTTGAATCAAAAAAATGGAATTGAAGTTTTCTGTTAGTCGGAGACCTTGGTGGTCTACCCAGTGCAGGACTCGGGTATCTTGGAGTTTTGTTCATGAATGAGTGGAAGGTGAAGCTCTGAAAACTTTTATTTATATTTATTTTGTTTTGTTTATCATTGTAATGACGCAATAGTTACCAACAAAAGAATAAAAGTCAAAAGTGTTGCTGACTAAACTTTTCAGTCAGATAACACAACACAAGTCTAAAGTTCATCCTGGTGACGAGTCTAGTCTTCAAAACCTGTCAAACTACATTTTAAACGAGAAAAGTTTAAAAAGTCCAAAGTCATCCGGGACCACTTAATGCGGACCCCCCGCAGGTGAAGGACCACTCACCGTCCTCGTGGAACTTCGCCGCCTGCATCTGGTCCACGATCGTCGGCATGCGGTCCCACTGGCACTCGGCTCGGTACCGCTCCAGCTCCACTTCCAGGCGGACTTGGGTGAAGGAGACTCGGGCGGTCATGGTGGGTCTGTCCCGGTGGTGGTGGTGGAGGTGGTGCGAGTATTCCCCGGACACGATGGGAGTAACTGCGGACTGGCAGGAGACGCGGAGGAGGTGTGACGTCAGCAGACGCTCAAACCCCCCCCCCCCCCCAACATTACTACTTTCTTTTGAACGTGGAAAAACAAACAGAAATAACTGATTTGAAAACTAAAAAAAGATGGAAATAAGTTAATAATTTGTGGCACCATAGGAAATAAACGTCATGTTTTTTTGTATTTTAAATACACTGAGGGGGGAATAAAAGTTACAAACAAAAAACGCTCAAGTCTAAAAATTAGTTTCGTTTATTATAAAATAAGTTATTGTATTATTTTACTGTAAAATAAACAAAACTTTTTTTTTTAAGGTTTGGATACGGTGTAAAATGAATGAAATACATTTACACACAAAGTAAGTTAGTGACTCGTGCTTAAACATAACTAAAACTTTTAAAAAAAAAGTATGATAATAATAATAAAAATGCATTGTTTAAAAAAAGGCCTGTAAAATAAGAACCAGGGGCATAGAAAAGCGCTCCAAAAATATTACTTACTTACAATGTTTTATCGATGTTTAATGCTTAAAAATGACAAATAAAACCACAGGAAATAAGTTATATTTTTAGTATTTATATTTTGGTGAATGGTATATATTAATTAGTTTACTTATGTCCATTTCCAATCTCTTATCTGGCTTCAGGTTGTCAGGGCAGCAGCTCCTCCCTTTCCAAAAATCTTTTGAAGGAATACCGAGAGAATCAAGGTCAACTGAGAGAGTCCTGGCTCTGACCCGGGATCTCCTCCCAACTAAACACATCTGTATAATCCAGAAGGTGTCATTTTCATACATATTTAATGTATTTATATTTATAATACACACAAATGGTATTTACTAATTATTTTATTGCGTCTGATGCAGAGTTTTTCCGACACAAATGTAAAACAAATAAAAGCTTGGGTTGTGTTTTCCTCGGACACACGCGCTTGATCCTAATCTTTCACTTTAACTGGATCAAGAAGCTCAGGAAAGACACCGCCTGAAGGAAAGCCGTATTCACGGTAGTAAGTGCGCATGTTTGCAGCATTTAAATCACAGTTTTGAAAATAGAAGAGTAACATTGCTCGCTGACATTCGATGACACAATAAAACAAGAACAAAACATGAAATACTTCAAACTAAAGGTGAACTACAGCGTGAACACGTCACTGCAGGTGGACTTTCCATCAAATCTAATGACGTCACAGGGGACACGGAGGGACCACCGGGGGGTTTTCTAGGAGCTACTGTGAGACACTGAACTCCACCTCGAGTCTCCTGAACAAAGATTTCGCGGCGTCATTTTCCTTTTGAAAGTTTGACATTTGTGCGTCGGAGAATCACAGCGCGCGTGCACGAGCGAACGAAAAGACACAGGAGCGCACCTGTGACGCGCATACAAAGAGTGGGTATTAGGTCAAGATGTTTCTCGATAGATTGCACCTATTGTAAGTAAGTCATTTTTATTTATATAGCGCTTTTATTGTCAATGGAGGAACTAACTATACTCATAAAATAATCAACTAAATGCACGTAAAAAAGTGTTATTTGTTCACATTATTATTATATTTTTCTTAATTAAGGTTCTAAGTTCCTTCTTCAACAAAGAACAAAATAGCAAATAAATTAAGCAAAAGGAAAAAAAAAAGGTATTACTTCATAAGACATATGGTTTAATCGTGACGTGTACTGTCTTTATTTATTGGTTTAAAAGAGAAAAACAGTTCGTTAAACATGTAGCGTTTGAGTCTGCAAAAGGTATAAACCGTTATCGGATTGTCATCCTATCGAAACTGTTTGCTCTTTGACAGGCTGAGCCAATCAGAACTCGCTGTCGTGTCCAAGAGTAGCTACGGAAGCCGCTCGTTGTGAACGCGCGGCGAACATCACTGACTGCACAAGTTACGGACAATAAAACTAACAACACCGTCAGGTAATCTTTTTAACCAGCTATTAACTTATCAATTCCACCTGTTAGACGTGCGTTTGTGGCTTATTCTAGCATGCAAGGTCACGTGTTGCCATCTTGCGATGTTTGATTGTTAGCAGATGGACCTTTAGTTTCTCTCAGTAAATGTCATGTTTTTTAAAGGTTTTAAATCATGTTAAATATATTGTTTAATATGATTTAAAAGCTCATAATTAAGGTGACATTTTGTTTTACGTGTGACTTTGAAAAGAGACTAACGCGTTGCTCTTTAACATACACAATGTTTATTATTATTTGTGTAAATACAAAAGTGACGTCACACAGTTGTTTTACACGCAGGTTGGAGGAAAAAGGTGTTTTTCATGTAACATATGTGTAACATAGGTTCAGTGTGACTGCTCGACCCACAGAGATGAGTGGAAGATGCGGGGTACACTTCGGGGTCCTCCTCCTGTGCTCGGTCCTCCTGCCAGCTCACAGTCATGTGGACCAGAATCTTCAGCCTCCCCCGGACATCGTGAGCGGGGCTCAGATCCACGGTCACGGCCGCCTGGACAAGAACATGGTCCAGGACAAAGAGTGGGTTTGTTTGCTCGGGCCGGGCGGCTGGACTTTGACAGCTGCTGACATGTCTCTCTCTCTCTCTCTTGAAGCCACATCATGGAGCACCTGGACGGGGTGATCGATAAACCCGAGAAGGAGATGACGCCGCAGGAGCTCCAGCTGCACTACTTTAAGATGCACGACTACGACGGCAACAACCTGCTGGACGGGCTGGAGCTCGCCACGGCCATCACGCACGTTCACAAAGAGGTGAGACGCCTCGTCGTCAAGGCGACACGTCATCGTCAAATTGATTTAGAACGTGTGAAAAATAGACATTTTCTATCACTCCCTCTGTCATCTATCATTTAACACAAGTTGACTTGTGTTTGTTTTAGCTTTAAAACATTTTTAACATAATCGTGAAACAAATTTACAAAATCTTTAAAGGGAAACTTAAGTAACTCTCGTCATAAAGTTCTTCCCGTCTGAAATCTCGGCGAACAAGAGCCATTATGAGGTTATAATGGCTTCACTCCTACTCTAACTGTAATCACACCCGCTTTGTTTATACAACGAGTCCCTTGGAGGGCGAGACCTCACTCCATGTTTGACCAATCACAGCAGAGTGTGTGTGGTTATGGTAAACAAGATTTAATCTCCAGAAAAAACAAAGTGTTTTCAGTGGGCGGGGCTTCTAATGTAAATATTTAAATGAAAAGAGAGTTTTGTACAAACAGACACTGATGATACAAAAGAGTCCAACTTATATTTAAGACACACTGAAAATACAATCTACAAATGATTGAAGCTAATTACAAACCTTGAAAGATATTTAGAAAATCTTTTATCAAGTTCTAATAATCTTGAAGCTAATTTGAACAAACAAACATTCACAAATTCACAAACTATTGTAGCTTATTCACAAAATCTTGTAAACTCCTGCAGGATATTTATAAAATATTAAGATAATTTACAAAATCTTGAAGCATATTTACAAATTATTGAAGCATATTTACAAAATCTTGAAGCATATAAACAAAATCTTGAAGCATATTTACAAAATATTGAAGCATATTTATAAAATCCTGAAGCATATTTATAATATCTTGAAGCATA
Organism: Callionymus lyra; assembly: GCF_982586985.1. Classification (NCBI taxonomy): domain Eukaryota; kingdom Metazoa; phylum Chordata; class Actinopteri; order Syngnathiformes; family Callionymidae; genus Callionymus; species Callionymus lyra. Next base: position 9,027,234 of record NC_141828.1, read on the forward strand.
TTTATAATATCTTAAGACATATTTATTAAATCCTAAAATAATTTACAAAATCTTGAAGCATATTTATAATATCTTAAGACATATTTATTAAATCCTAAAATAATTTACAAAATCTTGAAGCATATTTATAAAATCTTAAGACATATTTATAAAATATTGAAGCATATTCACAAAATCTTAAGACATATTTATAAAATCTTGAAGCATATTTATAAAATCTTAAGACATATTTATAAAATATTGAAGCATATTTATAAAATCTTAAGACATATTTATAAAATCTTGAAGCATATTTATAAAATCTTGAAACATACTGTATTTATAAAATCTTATGGCATATTTACAAAATCTTGAAGCACATGTACAAAATCTTGAAGAGAAATTACAACCTTATCCAACAAATCCTCAAAGTTTCTGGAGTTCAAATCTTTTTTTCACTAGTTTGATCATTTAATTTAACTTTCAACCCCGCTAGCAAAGCGACTCCACGTTTACTTCTTAAGTGGTGCGTAGTCTAAGTAAGTTCACCACTGCTTCTCCATTTCGCACGAACTAGAATCCTCGTCTGCCTTGAACATCTTTTGCAATAACTCCCTCCGTCGCTCAGGAGCGAGGAGAGAACAGTCAGCCCATGAAGGAGGAGGACCTGATCGCCCTCATCGACGACGTGCTGAAGGACGACGACAAGAACAACGACGGCTACATCGACTACGCCGAGTTCGCCAAGTCGCTCGAGTGAAACCGGAACTCCTGAGGTTTGTGGAGGATCGTCTCGGTCGGGAGCCCACAGACGTGGAGCAGGTCACATGACCGGTGGATTGAGGGTTATAACTTATTTGTGTGTGTGTGTGTGTGTGAAGAGTCACACACTTACAGTTGGTCCATCATTTCACAACACTGAGTAAAACGACAACAATAAATAAAATATTCAAATAATTAATTTTATTTAGTCAGTTAATTTAAAAAACTACTTTTTCTTTTGAATTATTTTAACTCGTCAATATTATTTAATATAAGTTGTATTTTATACGTAGAAATATGAATTTAAAAAAAGAGTAAAATATGAGATTCATCAAGTTAAATGAATCAATTTGTCGGTCAAAACAATCTCAATGTTTGGTATATGGAATTATTTCAATAAATAAAGAGTATATCTAAAAATGTTAAATATATATTTTGAGTTTAACGATTAATATTGAAAGCTTAGTTTATTGCAAATACATTTTATTTTTGTATGCAATGAAAATGAAAGACTTGACCAAATACTAGGGAAATTGATTTGTAAAGAAAAGTCAGTATTATTGGATTTATTTGAATATATTCTAATAACATTTAACTTTACATTTATTTTATTCTTTAATTCAGCTTTTTGTTTTGTCGACGCTGCAATGTATTTATTATTTTTAAACTGAGAGTCCTCAGCGTCTTCTGTCTACTGTGAACCGACGGAACGTTTGTGAAAACTTCATCACTGTAGCAACAAGCAGGGTCACATGGTCTCGGCCGGTCAGCTGACCCCGAATGTACTTCCTCGTCACTGGAAAGTTCGAAACTTGAAGGAGAAACTTTCCCTCATCCGCTGCCTTTTGAGGTAAAAAAAAAGAAGATGTAAAATGTACAGACTTTCTTACAGATGTATTTTTGCCAGTCAGTGTTGATTCTGTTATTGAAATAAACGTGTTCGATTGAGTTTGTGTGTTTGATGGATCACGTCGTGACCTGCAGGGGGCAGTGACGAGCATTTTCTACTCTGCTGAGAACTCGCATGAAGAAGAGCGACAAGAAAAGAATCACGTTCAACATGGAAACAAAAATGAAGTTGTAGTTTTTTACCCCTACGTCTTGTGTCGATTTTGCCAATGGAAAAATATCCCACCCTGCGACACGTCTGCCCGAGAGGTCATGGATAAAATCCACCAGGCTATAATACAAACGTGCCCTTGAGCACGACCAGAAAAACATTAATCAGATTTTGGTTTGAATCCAACTTGTAAGAAGTACTTTTTATAAACAAACGGTTGCTTGTTCAATCACAATTCAATCCAGAATGCTTTTGAGCAAGGTTAAGTCGTACACGCTTATTAATTGAAGCAAGTTGTGAGTGCGAATCCCACTGTGCTGTTGACCAAGAGCATGAACCATCTACTCTACTGTTGTCCTTTGAGCAAGGCGGACACTCAACGAGCGTCCACTTTTTCGCCAAACTGGAAGCTTCTGCTTCAAACGCTGCACTCTACCGATGTGCCCTTCAGCAAGACTCAAAGTGAGCCGGTGTCGGGATGAATCCTTCTAACTGTGGAATTGTCTTCGATTTTCTGGTTTAATACCCTGTGATTGTAAACCTTTGAGCAAGGATGATCGTTTTTTGAATAGTTAATGGTAGTGAGGGTCTGATGAAGCTTCATGAAGCAGTGTCGTGTTGTTTAGAGGTCAGTAGGTGGCGCCATCAGATTAAAAATGATGTTTCATTAGAACAGTTGTTCAAAACAAAATAGTGCAGAGACGCCATCTAGTGGACTCTGAAGATAATGACACTGCTTCATGAAGCTTCATCAGACCATCACTAGTTACTGGTTCAATTCCCAGGCTCTGTGAGGGGAAACCTGCCCTGCAGAAAGCCACATCTACATGTGGACGATAGCATCTTGTTTGTTGAGCAATTTTGACTAGTGATGGTCTGGTGAAGCTTCATGAAACAGTGTCATTATCTTCAGAGTCCACTAGATGGCGTCTCTGCACTATTTTCCTTTGTTTTGAACAACTGTTCTAATGAAACATCATTTTTAAACTGATAGCGCCACCTACTGACCTCTAAACAACATGACACTGTTTCATGAAGTCACTAGTAAAAGTCGGGTCTAAAACAAAAAATGAATGCATCGACAGAAATTTAAAAAAATGAAAAATGAGATTTTATTTACAACATAATTTGACTGATAATCACAATTTAAGAAAGTCTCCGAGAGTTCAGCTCCAGAGGGAGCTCGGGTCGAGGCCCGTCATGGTGCTCAGCGAGAACACCGGGGTGCTCATGTTGCTCCTCAGGTGACTGTACCAGTCGTCGTGTTGGGGCTGGACCGGCTGCGAGGGGATCCCCTGGCAGGAGAACTGGGGCGCCGGACCCGGGTGGTGGTGGGAGTAGACGCCCGCGGGCAGCACCTGGGTCAGGTGGGGGATGTGGGCAAGCGGGGGGGAGTAGTACTGACAGGCCATGCTCGGGGGGAGTTGCATCCCTCCCAGCAGGGGGCGGTGCCCGGACACCAGGCCCAGGACCGGCTGGGCCTTCTGTGTGACCCGGTCGCTCTTCCTCTGCTTTGCCCGACGGTTCTGGAACCAAACCTGAAGAAAGAAACATAGGTTTTGTATTAAACTTTTATTTTTCACCACTAGAGGGCAGCTGTTTAAGTTAAGACTCAACCCAGCAAAACACACCTGGATCCGGGCCTCGTTGAGCTTGGTGACCTGGGCCAGCTCCTCCCTCATGTAGATGTCTGGGTACGGGTTCTGAGCGAAGGCGGCCTCCAGCTGCTCCAGCTGTTTGTGGCTGAAAGTGGTGCGGTGGCGCCTCCTGGCGGGCGACGTCCTGCCGCGCACGCCGACCTCCGCCGGCGCCGCCCTCAGCGACTCTCCGATATCTGGCGAAGAGACACGAGCGTTGAGATTCTCGGACCCTCCAGCTATGCGATGGTGCAATTCCCCAAATTGGAGGCGGATTAAAACGCCGCGGCGTTCCCACTGACTCGCGGGAACACGAGCTCTTGTGAGAAAACCTGCCGCACAACTGCAGGGATTTGAACCAGATTACCGCTCGCTAATGACTAATCTGCTAGAAAGCAGCTGCTGGAGTTTGCTAACAAAAGGGTTGCTGGTTCAATCCTGGGAACCAGGAAGACTCATTGTAAGGAACTGACAGGCATTCAGCAAGGCGCAAGACATTCCAACCCATATTCTAAATTGTATTCACCTATTTAGAAAAGTTGCTGGTTGAATTCCTAATATCTTTTTAGCATTGTTTAACTGCTCTTGAGCAAGACACGGCTTCACCTAAGCGGGTACCTTCAGGTAATCATCTTGACTGGATGCTAGTAGAGGAAGTTGCTGGTTGAATACCAGGCTTCTTCTACGATGCAAAGTTCCCTTGAGCAATACATGCAGCAGATTCGGGTTTGAATCTTGACAACCAACTTTTAAGATGTTGTCCCAAATCAAAAGGTTGTCTGTTCAACGCCCAACATTTGTCATTTATCGCCTTTTGAGCAAGGTCGAATTTGACCCTTCGTGGAAAGAATAAAGAAATATTTTATGCCTATTCCGATGGCTTCATATGAGAGTTGTAGGTGCAAATCCCAGCCTGCTGCTGAGAAAGGGAATCATCTGCACCCTCACTTGATTCATTCCCTTGCCTTTGAGCAACGCAAACAGTCGATGAGCTTTAAGATAAAACATTTCTGCACTGAAAGTTACTGGTTCAAACGCTGGACTCTACCAACGTGCCTTTCAGCAAGAAATAAATAAAAAAAAGGTGGCTCAAAAAGATGAATCATTCTAACTTTGGGCAGGGGTTGAATCCCCTGTGAGGGTTCACCCTTGAGCAAGGTTGACAGTTTCTTATTAGGTAGTGGTTCAATCCCCAGGCTCTGTGAGGGTAGCCTGCCCTGCAGCAAGACGCTAAATGACATCAATTGTAACACAATGACCAGCTGATAGTGAGAGGTTGCAGGTGCAAATCTATGCAGTTTGTTGAAGTATTTGAGGGTTTCTCTTGTTGAACTATATCTTGGATATTAAGTACTTACAATAAAACGATGGAGCAACAACAATCCAAACCAAAATGATTTATGAACATTTTATAAAGTAACCAGTGGATGGTGTAAAATAACTTTAAATTTAAATGCATTATTGTGTATTTTTCTGTAAAATAATTCAACATTTATCACAAATCATTGTCACGATATCGCACATCATATGTTTTGTATATGTCATGTTAAATTAGTTTTTGAGCGTTTTTTTGGACTCACCTGCGCTGGAGCTGACCGTGGCCATGTCGGCGTAAAGTTCTTCAAACTCCTGCTGGGTCTCCACTGCGTCTACCAGGAGCTTCATCTGGGCCATGTCTGCTGGTCCAGACGCCGACAGGAGTATTTAAGTGCGATGCTCCACCTCCGCCTCCGCCTCACCTGTCGGAGGTGTGTCTGCCAGCGTCCTGGTATGTAACTGCTGATGTCAGGGGAGATGGCGTGAGTTTGTCACTTTTTTTTTAATACATTTATTTGATATTTTCTTGACTTGAAAGGCTTTCATTCTACATTATCTGCATCAAAAATATAATATTGCTTTCTCAGATCTTTATTATTTTTGATTAAAAAACAGATTTTTCAAGATAATTTCTGATTTGTGTTATTTTTTTTATATATACTCTAATTAATTTCACTTTATTTTGGTCAATGGGGACGAATCATCAAATCAAGTATATACTGTATAATCTAATATTTACAAATATTAGATTGGAAATTTAACAAAACTTCATGAAAAATAAAAATACATACAGTATAACATATTTATTTAACATCTTAAAAAATACTTTTGTGATTATTATAAAAAATGTTTTTCCCCATTTGGGATGATTAGTCTTTTAATGATTCTAATCATAAAGTTTAGTAATCATTACATTAAAATTGACATAGTAACAAAGAGGTATATATATATATATATATATATATATATATATATATATATATATATATATATATATATATATGTATATGTGTTGTGTAGTTGTTGAATATTTCCAATATATTTAGAAATTTCAAGATATATTTAGTATTCAAGATAGATTTTAACACACAAATATTAAACTTAACTATTTTAATATTTATGTTTTTTTTCCCACTTGTTTAAAAAGAAATACACTTTTGATCAATGAATACTAATTTAATTTAAAAATAATACTAATAATAATTGGCTGTCAGAGAGTCAGTTTAAAACCCCCCACAGCCCACAGTTTTTTTTTTTATCTTCCCTCGGAGACACAAAACAAAATCACTGATGTCCTGCTTCCCTTCCCCCTGACGACAACATCCCATAACTCCAGTGACACGACAAGCTTCTCTCTTGTCTTCTGTTCTGGACGTCCTGGTGAAGTTTTAGAGGTCAGAGGTTATTACAGGCCGTGCTGTTGATTCCGAGGCTGAATAAGTGGAATTAAAATAATGATATTTTTAGGTGAAGATCTGATGATGATGACGATGATGATGATGATGATGAAGATCATGATGATGATGATGATGACGATGATGATGATGATGATGATGATGATGATGATGAAGATCATGATGATGATGATGATGATGATGACGATGATGATGATGTTGAAGTGAGACAGGCCAGCATTAACAGTGAGCTAGTGATCCGTTCACGTTCATTTCAACAGTGTTTGCATCAGTTGACATCGAGCAGTAATTGAGTTTGGGGCGTTTGATGGTCTAAAATTAGTGGAATGTTTGCTAAGGCTGTTGTGTTGAGGCTGCAGCAGCCGATTGGCTCGTGGAGCTCGTCTCTAACGCTGAACAAACACGCTTCGTTCGGGTCCAGATGATGCTCGTTGCTATTTTCTAAACTGACAAAACTGACACTGAGATACTAAGTTTAGTTATATAGATAATCAAAGTCATCAGAATAACATTTTCAATTTAAAATTGTATGTTTTGGAACTTTGATTGAAATTTCTTTCAATTAAAAAAAAAATACATTTTAATGGAAAAAAAATCCACATTAAAAGATTATTTTGTTATATATACAACATAAAAATATATAATATCTTCTGAATAAATACATTTTGGTGTTAGACATAGAGTATTGCAATTGCAATTTAAAAAAAAACCAACAACATTTATTTCTTTTTGCTTAGCCTTTTAAATTCACTATAGAAAATATAATTCAAATTGAATAAAAATAAAAGGCTATTAGTTTTTTCTTAAATTAATTTCGAACCGAACTAATTATTATTGGAATTATAAATCAGGCTCTCTATGGTAAACACAATTTATTTAGATATTTTCGAATTTGTTTATTTAATTATTAAAACGAAACAAAAAAACCGATTCAACTTTTCAGTATAAAAAATGATTGAATTCAATGATTCCCCCAAAAAAACTATCCAATGCTTTAAAACATTTTAATGCATACAATTTAAAAGGTTTTACTTATTAAACTTATTTAAACTCTTCACGGAATGTATTGAATATTGTATTTTTGGTATTTGTATTTCAACTGCTGATGTAGTGCAACATAAAAGTCAATTACGATCAAAAAAATATTATTTAAATGTATTTTAACACCAGTTTACCAATGTAAACACCAAGATGCCATGATGTGACTCTGTTTAGCTACTGTCATAAGCTAGCATTATACTAAAGCTAAGCTAGCGCTAGGCTAACTAGTTTAGCTAAGGCTGAGAATAACAGATTTGTATATTAAAACTTAAAGCCATGTTTGCATATTAATGTTTTTTAATGGAAAACAAATCACATCACAGTGTACGTCACACAACTTTCTTTGACTTTTTTCTTTTTTTTTTTTACATTGCAAAGAAATCAAAAATAAATAAAAATAATAATAATAATACAAAGATAGAAGGAAAACAAAGGGGCAGCACTATCTTTGACTCGGTAAATATCCAACATACAATTTTCAATCAAAGTATTATTATATAACATGTCAGTTAAAGACGTGGACGTGGGGGGTCATCGGGGTCATCAGGACGGGACAGAAATACATTGATTTTCAAGTTTCTTATGGTTCTTTAAAGATCCCTGGAGAGGAACTAACTTGCATTAGTTATTCAAACAATCCCGTGATGGACAGTGTTGTTGTTGTTCAAAGGACTCATACTCGTCTTCAAACATTCTAAAATAAAAATAATTTAATTGTTATTTAGTCCTTGAGTAAAAGTACCTTATGAGTATGACAAATCCTTAAATATTTGTCAGGAAGTGCTACTTTAATTAACTTTTAAATTATGACACTAAAATTATATTGTATTTATGATCATTAGAATAAGTATATTTATTCACAAAACTGTCTTAAATAATGTTAAAAAAAAAAAAAAATCGAGTTCAAGTCAAGTTATTTTACTGTCAAATATGCATGTATTGAGACATACAGCATAAATTAAATTGTGGTCCTCTCTGACCCATGATGCAAAACATGAAAGACATTAAACACTTAAAACAATTAAAGACATTAACAGTTAAAGACTTAAACAGACATTAATTGAGACATTCAAGAAAATAAATAAAAATAAATAACCAACAAAATGAAATAAATAATCAATAAACTTAAATAATCAACTAATAAACTGAAATTAAACAAAAAAACAAAGAACAAAGGTAATGCACAGATATGTACAAGTTTAAAACTAAAGAAAAATAACCTTTTGTGACTTTGTGAATAACCTTTCATGAATAAGGGATAATTTAATATCAATTTCTACTTTAATCATTATTCGTTTCTTTCTTACAGTAATAAATTATCGATATTTTTTGTTTCTTTAATTTGTTTTAGTTTATTTTTTCATACGTAACAGAGGTTTACCCACGAATTAAGGAATATATATGTGACATGTTTTTTCTAATGAAAGTAAGAAATGGTGTTTTTTTCCATCCTTCATATCTGCAGGAAGGATCTGAGGAATAAATCAGCCTCAGTATTTTAACACACCTTGACTTGTCCCTTTTGTCGGTTACAGTCCTGGGGGAGGAGCCCATGGTTATCAGATCAAAAATAAAACACCCATTGATTTCCACTGTCAGTGTCTCTTCAGAGCAGACTAGCCATTCATTCGAAACAAGGGGGTTTTGAGAGAGAGATGTAATCTTTTTATTAAGATTTAAAAATCATACACAAGTTTCTGATTAATTATAGAGATGTATGTGAGAGATGATGATCCATTTATTAGGATTAGCTGCACTATTTATGTAAGTAAGTAAGTAAGTAAGTAATTTTTATTTGTATAGCGCTTTTCCAGACCAGGGTCACAAAGCGTTTAAACAATCAAAACAATATTCAATAAAGTATATACTTTAAAGATCAAGATAAAACTGATAACACAACAGGAGTTCCAGAAAATCAAGGAAAAGCCTGAACAAACAGAAACGTCTTAAGATGTTTCTTAAAGGAGTCAGTAGAGTCCATCAAGCGCAAAGTGCATTTGTAACATCTGTTATGTTTCAAATCCCTAATGTTTGTACATTTTACATGTGTTTATATACTTTTTATTGTTTAAATATAATTGTGTTGTTGTTTTTAATGTGACCCTGAGATCGAACCGTGGCCACTGTGGTAAAATCTGTCAAAAACTACTACTGATTATCAGTGCTAATACGTTGGGGGGAAATATATGAAATATATTACATACAATTACATAAATACAGTAGAAAAAAAAACGCAAATAAAATGAATGAACTCAATTTAAAGACATTTTTTATTGTCCACCTACTGTATATGTCAGCATTTATTTATGTCTAAATTTAATTAAAATACGTTTCTGAATTATGGAAGTTATTTATAAAACTAACACGAATAAAGTGGATTAATGTTTAATTTTGATATATTTAAAAAAAAGATAATAATGGACAGAAAATGGTTGTAACAAAAAACAAGAAAATAATGTTTCATCTTGTTTGGTGTCCTTAATTGTTGTCAACAGGTGTCTTCTATTTCCACTTCATAAAAACAAACAAGGATTTCTTAAAATGTATTTATATCAGAATATCACGCGAACTATTTTGCAGTCTACACTAACGGCCACTGGGGGTCGCTACTGCTTCAGTGGCCAACATCCATTGTTAGCGATAAACGGCGATATAGATATGAACAGCACTTTAACTTTACGAAACATTAACACAATGACTGTGTTTGAATCTCACCTGAAATTCACTCATGTTTGAACTGGCGTAAACCGGTTTCCATGATCCATGTTAAAAAACGTTTTAACATTTGTACCTTACTTAACTTTTAAACTCCTGTCTTACTTTTGTCTTATTCGATGACGTTTTAAAATCTATCGTTATGATGTCCTTGTTTGTTTTGAAAGGCGCCTTGTATTTTTTTCCAATTATTATTCATGATATTTATTGAAAATAAAATGTTTTCAAACCCTTCAGATGACGTCACTGCGATGTGATGGGCCCCATTTAGAAGTACATATTTTTTTAGAATAGAAAAATAGAAAATATAAATTGGAAAAATACACAGTATTTTACTAATAAATTTCTCATTTCAAATAAATAAAAAATGCAGTTTATCCTACTAAAGTTTACATATCACACTTTTTTTAAAATTGACACAAAATGTCAATTCTGTAGAGATGAACAGGAAAATATCAAACAATAATTTAATGACTGCCTTAAAACAAGAAAATACTGAGGATTAAGAACTCTTTATTAGAAGAAACTTTAGCATCACTCTAACTTTTAAGTTAAAATACATAAATTTAATAATTTAAAAGAAAAGTACTCTAAATATTGACATTTTCGTTTTTGAACCGAAAAAAGTATATTGAATGTATTAAAATGATTAATTATTTATTAATTATTTATATGATTTACTCAAGGATTTGTATTTAAAAAAAAGGGTGTTTTTTGTGTTGCTTTATCTATTTATTTTTGTGGATTTCTTCAACTGGTGTTGTGGAAGTGTTTCCGTTGTAAGTCAATGTTTATGTTTTTATTGTATGTTGACAACTGTAGTTCTTGCAATTCAACATCTGAATCCACTGTTTATGTTTTCTGGCAAAATATTTCTGATTTTATCATCATAATAACTGATTTTGAATTATTCTAGACAAATGTTCAGATTGACCCGGCAACTTTAATTTAATAATAATTCTATATCCACAAATCAGAATTGAACTGAATTGGATTTTCCACACCAAGTCTTGAAGGTCTACTTCACGCTTGTTCTGCCCTCTAACTCGGGTCCTCACGAGGGCCCCCCTGCTGTAACCAATTGGACGCTGAACTCGCTTGAACTGCATCGTGGCGACGCTCCATCTGCTCTAAACACTCAATGATGATAAACCCGGGCCAGGGTTCAAGCGGAGGAATGACTCCTACTGAATACTCGGAAGACGTTCGCTAATGTTGCACTCAGCACCGGAGCCATGACAGGAAGCTCTGCCGGACTATATTTAATGAACAATTCGGGCGCTCGCTGGAGAATGCTCACTCAGCAGAAGCCGTTACGAGTCCACCTGTCGCTGGTGTCTTGTTAACTAATCGCGTGTCGCGTACTCTCTGTGACGCTGTCGTCTGCAGTCCAGTCAGATGGACCAGGAGGGATTTAAGAGGTACCTGGTCCTCCTTTTTTACCTTGTCCTGGAAAAACCTCACGATGTTGTTGAACTACCGCGAACACGTCTGTTTCCATTTTGTACTTTGTATTCAGAATTGCCCAAATAAATGAACACATTTTGGGTGACTTAGTCTGTCAAGCTGAGCCTGAGAAACCTGGGTGTTGTATTTGACAAAGACATGATGATGATGACAAACTGACCACAAACTGTTTCCTTCAACTTAGAAAAATCTCTAAACTTTGGAAAATGTTTTCACAACATGATCTGGAGCTTATAATCCATGCGTTTGTGTCTTTTTGTTTATACTATTGTAACAGTTTGTTTTCATGTCTAAACAAGAAGGATCTGTCTCGCCTGCAGTTAATACAAAACTCTGCAGTGAGAATTCTGACCTGCTCCAGTAGAAGAACTCACATTTCTCCGATCCTTAAAACTCTTCACTGGCTGCCAGTTTCTTTCAGGATCAACTTAAAATTCTGGTTCTTACTTTCAGATCTATTCATGGTCAGACCTTCCATCAGTGATCTGATCCAGACTTACACCCCAGCTCGGGCTCTGAGGTCTGTGGATCAGAATCTACTGATGGTTCCTGAACACACTTCAGGACCAGAGGAGAGAAATCCTTCCAGACTGTCTAGTAACGAATCCCATCTTGCAGCACAACTCATTTATCGCGGGGGTTACATCCTAAAAAAAATCCCAGACCTTAAAAGAAATCTTTACTTAATCGTAATCTAACGGTTACTTGACTAGTTCCCGTGGTGCTTTGCCGCCCAGCCAACCAATCCCAGCTGACGATCACGACAGACGTAGATTTTTAAATAGAGTATTGTGGCGACCAATCGCCCGTCACTTAATAGAGCACTGTGTAGAAAGGCATCATGGGAATTGGATATATTGTTGTTTGCGGTAAGTAGTAGTGATGGTCTGATGAAGCTTCATGAAGCAGTGTCATTATTTTCAGAGTCCATTAGATGGCGTCTCTGCACTATTTTCCTTTGTTTTGAATAACTGTTCTAATGCAACATCATTTGTAAACTGATGGCGCCACCTACTGACCTCTAAACAACATGACACTGCTTCATGAAGCTTCATGAACTGTGTCATTATTTTCAGCGTCCACTGGATGGCGTCCCTGAACTATTTTCCTTTGTTTTGAACAACTGTTGTAATGAAACACAACATTTTTAAACTGATGGCGCCACCTACTGACCTCTTGACAACATGACACTGTTTCATGACGCTTCATCAACACATCATTAGCAAATAGTGCCTCACACTAATGTTTATAACAAGAGAGTTAAAAAAAATATGTTTTCAGTATGGATTGAAAAAAAATAATTTGTAGCACAAATAATGATTACTTACTTATGTTCCCCCTTTAACAGCTACATTAGCTTAGCCTGTTTAGCTAACTGGCGTTTCATCAAAAATCATTACCAAAAATCTCTGACACGTTTATTCATTTTAGTTTCAAATGGAGAATTGTGTTGTTGGCCATAACTGGAAATATATATATATTTATTTATAGATTGATTGATTTCCTCCGAATCATCCGTGTGCGTAACCGACCAGCTTCGGATGAACAATAGTTTCACGCGTCACGACCGTTGACCCTCGATGATTCACCGCAGACTCTATTCTTCAACGGCGAAAAACTTCTGACTCACGCGTCGCCGCCTTAAATAGCATCCGCCGCTCTCCCGCCGTCATGACTCGGTGCTTTAGCGGGAACATTAGCGGGCGCCGGACAACAATCGGCCCCGGCGTCCTCGGCGTGACTGAGCGAAAGCTCCGTGACGGATAGAGAGGTCCTGGCAGGTAACCGGTTCAGCCCAGGACTCTGGAGAGGTTCTCGCTCGACGGAGCAGAATGTGTTGATGGACGGAGTAAAGAAATAGACTTTACGGTTCCCCGTGGGACACGTTGTCCGTCAAACGCCGGTTCATGCGGCGGCGTGTGAGGTTTAAATCCCAGGTATTTTTCCCTCGACACCTGTGGAGCGACTGTCATGAGGGACTTCTATGAAACTGTCAATACAAGTTTAAAATACAGACTTGTGTCGCCGCCGCCGCCGCACGGGGCCACGAATCCGATACACACTGATTTATTGTCTTCAACACAACGTGTTGAGTCAAGTTGTGGAGGCGACACGTCACGTGACTGTCCTGCGTTGATCCCGTCTCGCCACGAAACCAGCGTACCGGGGTTGTCTACACCTTGAACAAAGAAGAAGATACTTTGTGTTGATTTAGCGGTGTTTGCTTTGACGCAACCCTCGGATACTTTTTGTTTTTTTCAAACATCATCTTTAGTCTGATGAGAGAAATGGTTGATGCAACAGACAGTGACGTGTAAGGATTTGTTTTTACTCTGGTTTCAATCCTAGGCTTCTTGAAACGTAAACAATGGTAAACGTACAAAATTTACAATAGTAAAAAATTGCCAAAATAAAGTTGGTACTTCTGAGGTAACGTGCCGTTAAGGGAGATTTATACCCCACGTACCCATTTTAGGGCAATTTCATGTTAAGGAAAGTGAACCCATGACCTCTGTAAGTCAATAGACAAGAACTTCACAATCACAAAAAAACAAAATTGTATGATGGCTAGGAAGAAGTTCTGAACGGAATTAGTACTTTTTGTAATTGCAATTGGACTTTACATTTTTTCAAGACTTTGTATTGTTTTTCAAAACTAACTACTACCTAATTGTGTTTCAAAACATTGTACATATGTTTCAAGACTTTGTAAATGTATTCCAAGACTCGTAACTGTGTTTCTAAATACCGTAAAAAAAATGTCAAGACTTTGTTAATGTGTTTCACAACTTTGTAAATGTGTTTCAAGACTTGTAAATGTGTTTCAAAATACTGTAGATTTGTTTTAAGACATTGTAAATGTGTTTCAAAATACTGTACATTTGTTTCAAGACATTGTAAATGTGTTTCAAGATACTGTACATTTGTTTCAAGACATTGTAAATGTGTTTCAAAATACTGTACATTTGTTTCAAGACATTGTAAATGTGTTTCAAAATACTGTACATTTGTTTCAAGACATTGTAAATGTGTTTCAAGACATTGTAAATGTGTTTCAAAATACTGTACATTTGTTTCAAGACATTGTAAATGTGTTTCAAGACATTGTAAATGTGTTTCAAGACATTGTAAATGTGTTTCAAAATACTGTACATTTGTTTCAAGACATTGTAAATGTGTTTCAAGACATTGTAAATGTGTTTCAAGACATTGTAAATGTGTTTCAAAATACTGTACATTTGTTTCAAGACATTGTAAATGTGTTTCAAGACATTGTAAATGTGTTTCAAGACATTGTAAATGTGTTTCAAAATACTGTACATTTGTTTCAAGACATTGTAAATGTGTTTCAAGACATTGTAAATGTGTTTCAAGACATTGTAAATGTGTTTCAAAATACTGTACATTTGTTTCAAGACATTGTAAATGTGTTTCAATACATTGTAAATGTGTTTCAAACATTGTAAATGTGTTTCAAAATACTGTACATTTGTTTCAAGACATTGTAAATGTGTTTCAAAATACTGTACATTTGTTTCAAGACATTGTAAATGTGTTTCAAGACATTGTAAATGTGTTTCAAAATACTGTACATTTGTTTCAAGACATTGTAAATGTGTTTCAATACATTGTAAATGTGTTTCAAGACATTGTAAATGTG